>NW_019524908.1:270937-272402 GCF_002814215.2 Seriola lalandi dorsalis
CTTATTTGAGAGTTAGATGAGATACCACCAACTGTAAATAGAAATGTTCCTCAAAAGAAAAGACATGGGTAGTAGCTTCTTTGGTGTCAGCAGGTGTTTCTTTTTCAGTGTGAGCAACTGTCACCGGTAAGGAAGGGAAAAGTATGTTGCCTGTGAAGCAAAACCCAGGGCAAAAAAAAAGATCTTAAAGTGACTTCGGTGGCTGGACGATAAGACAACAATGTTCAACCTGTCGTATTAAAAGTGAGGGAGAAATGTCCTCCTCATCCTTGGTGGAAATTACAACCTTGGCTGTATAGACATGAGATTGGTATCGATCTCCTCATCTAACATTTGGTAAACAAGTGAATACATGTCTTCACTGGTTGAGCTCTGGTTGATCTCTCTTTTTAAGCACACCGGATCTTTGGAAGCAGGTCTGAGTATGATGTTAAACATGTGGGTTAAACATGATGGGAAATTCCATGATGTGCTAAGAATATCATCTTAGCTCAGTCTGCTCTGCCCTCCAGCCAGGGACAGAACTACTTTCTCTGTACATGTGGAAGGTGGGCAGATGCCAGCCACAGGAGCGGAAGAAAAAGGGCACAGCTAAAGTCCCGCTGCTCATTACCATCAGCAACACTATCATTAATCATCACACCTTCAAGTATCTGAGACCTGCAGGATATACCATAAACTGCGAGTTGGGTTCAAAGGGCAGCTGCAATTTGGTATGGACTTATATAGGACAAGACAAAGTGACAACATCCATGAGTTTGTCTTAAACAAAGTCAGTCATTGTATTTTTGGTTGAAACTTCAAATCCGTAAGCACATATTGTTCTAGTCGCACACAAAACATTTCCATATAAGCTCCATTTACTTTTTCGCTATTCCAGTACAAAGCACAGAAGCTGTAAACAGTCGACTTTCACAACAAAAGGACATTATGATGAGATTTGAATCACGTTTTTTAGGATGTGCTGTTTTCATGGTGAGATATCTTTTGTGTTCCAACCTGAGGTGTGTGTAAAGCGAGGGAGGCATTGTGGGTAGGCATGAGGTCAGGCCCTGACGCTCAGGCAGTGATTAGTGTCAGGCGGCTAATTTAGAAAGTGTTGTGTCAGAGTAATGGGAGCTGGGAGGACACGCCTGATACATATCACACACACACATATCACACACACACACACACACACACACACACACACACACACACACACACACACAGAAGCTGCCTGCCTCTCACTGACTAACTACTGACATTACGAACTTGACCCATTTGCCGCAATGGAACAATTATTCATTGTACGTAAATGAAAAAGAGAAGATGTGCGAGGAGAGAGTGAGAGTCCTTTATAAAGACAGGCAACAGATGGAAAGGAAATATGTGGAGTTTGGAGAGGTGGGGCTGGGAGAGGGGAGCTTAAAGTTTTTCTGTGATTGACAGAGAGAGGAAGACAAGGAGTGGAAGGGGTGTTGAT
>NW_019524908.1:272422-278926 GCF_002814215.2 Seriola lalandi dorsalis
GGTGGGGGTGGGGGCAGCTGTCCTTAGATGTCTGTCTCTGAAGGTTTTAACCAGGAGACATCTTTTAAGTTTTTCAACCTTGACATGAGTGCTAAGATATAAAAACACTGCCCTGAAATAAAATTGTGTGGACAGTGGGTTGGAAAATATTGCCTGACATCTGTCTTATTCCGAAAATATATCTTCAGATGGTAGATTTAAGTTTAATGAAATAGATGGTTATTTTTGGATCAGGAGTTTCATATACAAGATGGCAAAATTGTAATTTACAGTTTTCAGGGAGTTGTCACCTGCTTTTTAAATTTGAATGGCAGAATTACAGGGTCTGCTACTGTAAGTGATGAAGGAGTTTCACAGTCCCATGAGACCCATTCAAAACCGATTATTAATTTATTATTAATTTCAGAAATACAAGGGCGACCAGGGGAAATTAGCCAGTTTTCCCATTGATTGACCTTTGAGAAAGGAAAAAAAAAAAAAGGTTTTTGTGTGCCAGATGCAGCTCCCTTGATCCAGCAGAGCAACGTGATCCATACTCCAACCACCTGGAGTGATTGTCATAATCGCAGGAGCTGCTATAAAGAATCGGCTGAAGCGGGTATTGATTTTCTGCTCAAGCTCTATTGTAGCTTTGGCACACAGGTTGACGGCTACATCACTGCAGCGTGTTAACGCTGTTGCACCAGTGAGACACGTGGAAACGAGTTGTGGCCTATGCTTGTTCTCCTGACGGTGTGCTAGTGCTTTGATTTCTTGTCCTTGCCACATTCCTTGTCTCCTAACTCTCTGTCATATATGTGAGGAGGACTGATATCTAACACGTACACACAGCTTGCCGCCCCATTGATTTTGAAGCTATTTGTTTTCGGGATGATTTGGGCCATGTCATAGCGCTCATGCATTATGCAGGAAATATTGCACTCTTCACTGCAGGAGAAAAGCAATAAACGCTCTGCTATCATCTGTTATTCTGGGACAATTAAAGGTTAGTAATGCACTTTTTGAGAAACAACCGATGGATAACAATGTTTCCCAGTGATTGTTTTCTCATAATAGCACTTGTGGACATCATTGCCATACATGCTCTAATGATTTTCCTGTAGTTTTGGAGAGGTGTCATATTTTGTGTCATTATCAAAGGCAGATATATCGATGAAATATTCTGTTTTAAATCAAGCGACACAGCCCCTTCCTTGAATATCACTGTGAATAACTGATTTTTGAGGTAAGGTCTTTTTTCCAACATCTGCTTGCATGTCATACAGTATCTGAAATCATCTCCTAGAGAAGAACTCATTACTCAGCATGGCAGCTATCTGGTTTCTATTTTTTTTTTTTAGGTGAAGGCCACTGGATATATTTTATTTACACCTCTGTGAATTATTCAGGGGGACTGGTTCTAGATGGAGGTAGCTAGCTAACTGTCTACCGTCTATGAATGGTTGAGTTATTCTAATGATCCCTCTCTCCCCCGTATGTATCAGTGCCTGCCTGCAGGCTTTACCATAGCTGCTCATCAGAGAGTTTCTGGATCGGGAGCAGGAAGATTCTCTCTCAGCAAAAAGTTGCTCCTGTAGTTGGGACTTGCACAGAGGGACGAGAGACGAGACTCGACCTCCCAAACCTCTCGCTAATGCTCCAGATTCAACTCCCTATGTGTGCGAGTGTGATGTGTTTGTGTGTGTGAGCATGCACATCTTCATGTGTACAGTTTGCATTTGTGCCTGCATGTCCTGCTATCTTTTTCCATGCAAATGTGTCTCCCTCTTTCTCTTTGCAGAGCAGTCCCTCCCCACGTTTCTTTCATCTTACCCACACTTCACCCTGTTTCATTTTATTGCCTTTTACTCCATGTTTTTTATCCTTTCTCATGTCTCATTCCTCACTCCATCCTCCCCCTGCCTATATTCTCCCTCCAACTCTTTGCTCCTTCTTTATCCACTCCTTCAACTCTGCTTTGAAGTGACCACAAGGCGTACCTTATCAAAAGTAGCTTCATAAGGTTCCTCAGCATTTTCCCGAGAGTGTTCTCTTGTGTGTGTGTGTGTGTGAGAGTGTGAATGTGTGTGTGTGCTTGTGAGCAAGACATATTTGTCTCTAACTGATCTCTCTGCCGGGGAATCCAACCTGTCAGAGCTGACAGAATGTTCAAACAATATCCACTTTAGAAATATCTGACTCCAGGCAGCAGTGGTGTTGCAGGTTGGGAGGAAATGAAATTTTTGCAGTGTAGGATGGGATTCAGCGGAAATCTTTTGAAACTAAAGTGTTAGATGGATAGTTTTCCCTGCTTCTTTTGACGCTCACTTTTTCTTGTAGTTGAGAGAGTTGAACTATTCAGCTTGGAATTCGGCCAGCTGCAACTGGGTCTCTAAAAACAGCAGTCATCAGTTGCTCAGTGCAGACTCCCTCGTTGCTCCTCTGAACACACACACATACACACACACACACACACAGACACACACACACACACACACACACACACACACACACACACACACACACACACTCCTTATTCTCTTTTCTCCAAGCCTCCAAGATTCCCTCCTTACATCCCTCTGATCTTCTGAACGTCAATCCCTCATTCCTCAAAGCAAAAACGAGGGGACGGGAGATGACAAAAATGAGATGACAGATTACCTGCTATATATAGAGCCAGTCTTATGCCTCCCTTATTCATCTTCTCCGCGTGCCCCCAAGACATTGGATACACCTTTTGGTTTGCGACTGGCAATGCAAATGGACCCTGTCCCTCATCACAGTGCAGCTGAAAATTATAGGCCAGTGTTTTTGTAAAGGGTGCTGGGCCTCGCGGTGAGGATGCAGTCGCATGAGAACAAAAATGGCCACAGATTCAAAGTGAGGGCGATGATTGCAGATGGTGTTTCAATGGCTGTGGTTGTAGTAGTAAAACCCCAGTCATTTGTCTTCAATTTAAAGATGTGACATGAGCTTAGTGGCTCAACCAGTGAAGAAAAGTATAGATTAGCACTACTTTTAGCTTAGGTGACAAAATAAAATAACGGTCACATTTCACCTATGATTAAATAGGTGTGCTCATGCATGTTCGTTACACTTAGTGCCCATAGACTCATAGTAACATACTTATCTATCTAGAGAGAGATAGATTACCATGGTCTACAGTGTAATATCCTCTTTTCCCTCCTGTCCATTTGTCTGCTAAGTGTTCCTGTATCGCAGATTTATGATCTCCTCGCTCTGGGTGACAATATTGTAAAGTATGGATTAGAACCACAGTGAAAGGCCACGGATAATCTCACTCTCTTGTTTTTTTCTGTCATTCTCACTCTTTTGTGCTGTCTCTCTGCCACCTCGCTCTGCTTCCTTCTGTCGCTGTAAATCATAAGATTTCCAGGATTTAGCCTGTTCTTAGAAGACTGATCGTTTGTGTTACAAAACCAATACAGCTGGCCTCTGTTATCTTACCTCCATTACAATAATATACTCAGAAAAGTAGTATGAGGTATGCTTCACAGACAAGCTCGACACATCTTATTTTAACTGTCTGAATAGGTAGAGATTTTCAGAAACACAATTTTTTATTGGCATTTATTGTATTTTCTTTAAAGTCTTCCTCCACTCAAAAAAGGTGTTTTTCTTATTATCTTGCATGAATGTTTGACCTTCACTGAATGATAGGGAACAGTTTTCAAATTCATCTGTTGAAAGGGGGGAAATTTCACACATTAAATCTGAGTTTAAACTGTGTATTTACAAGTGTGATTTTGCTACATCACAACTAATTTGGAAGTTAATCAAGGTAAAGCAGTTTACACGTGTGATGTGGATACTTACCTCCAATGCACCACTGAGAAGATGTCATTTTAGGTTTGGATTCTTAAACACATAAATTAACCTTTTTTTACAGGAAAATATTGAACAGAAACAATTATTCAAAGCAGAGCATTGTTATGCATCTGGAGGAGAGCTTGAAAGTTCAGTTATTTCTGGCTCTAACAATATAAAGACAGATTTCCAAAAATGCAAAATTAAAAAACACTTTAGAGTACAATTGACTTGCAATAAATACAAATTCAGTAAATTCATAATGTTTGGTGTTTGTTGAGACAATGAACCAGATGGTTAGTTTTGAGGCTGTCATAATTTGTAGTGCCTGTAATCGCAGACTTTTCCACACTTACGACAGTAGATAACTTTGCTGTGTTTGCAATGACACGACTGAAAAATTACATTAGCAAACAAGTATTAACAAATAAACGCTCATCAACACTGAGTCACATATAAATCTTACAGTATTACAAATTGACAACCACTGTGCTTCAAAGGGAACACTAATGAAATATGTTCTCAAAACGCAGGTTGTTATGAATCATAAGAGCTCCTAAAATGTGCCACCACCAAGGGTTTGTTTTTTTACATGTATAGATGTGTTTTCCTTATTTTCCTTTGTTTGGTTGACTGTCTGTCCTTCATGACAACAGTGTGAGAAACTGCCAAGCTTTGACTCCCACAATGATCCTCCCACATTACAACTTGTTTGTGTAATGGTATAATAGCATTAAGTACTATTTAGTGCATTAGATGTAAAAAAAGAAGTTGGCTACAGGTTAAACACAGACAAAAAACAAATGGGTTTTGTTTACTTCCCACACCCGGGGGCCTTGGTAGGCTGATTTAAATGTAAAACCTTTGTTTCTTTTGAACACCCAAGGCATATAAGAGCTGTCACTTATGCAGTTGTACAGGAGCCGGAGTGCATATTTATTCATTCAAAATATTTCTCTCGCTTTCTTGCACTCTATCTTCGTCTCTTACACTTTAATCTCTAGTCTTTCTCATCACCATATCATCAGCATATTGCTGTGTCGTTCTCTTTCTTCTGTCACTGTAAAGTATCACTCTCCCTTCACATCGCCCTTACGTACGTTTAATCTTCACAGGAGAGAGGGAGGGAGAAAAGTGAGCGAGAGAAAGAAAGAGAGAGGAAGGGGTGCAGTCCTGCCCCTCTTGGGATATAATTTATGTTATCGCATATATTTACATGGAACCAAAAGGTAAGGCCCTGCTCTACGCCAGTCAACCCATCTACCTCTGACTCTAGACATGAATTAAGATTCTACCCTACCAATTGGATTTTCCCTCTTCTAGTCCACGTCTGTGCCAGTAGCATCATTTTTTTCACTTTTTTTTTTTATTTTTTAGATGAAACGCAAAAATATGTGCCAACGAGGGCAGAGAGAGACAAATTGGAGCCATGAAACTATTCCTTTTCATGCTGTGAGGAGAAGGAGAGCTCTGTTAGCCTAGCTGACATTCCACTTAATTTGATTCATTACTGCGTGGTGACGGTATTGTCGCCACATGCAGGGAAGTGGGCCAGTTGTAGAGCTTTGAAATATCCTGATGGAGGACGGAACAACCAACACACCATGATAAAATATGATTCAAGACCAACTGGCATGTCTTTTTGCTGGCCCCAGCCTTAAGTGCAAATTGCCTTTACCAGAATTTCTCACGATATTTGTGAACCACTTGTGAGAGCAAATTGGGAAAACTAATTGTTTGTGGAGATTCAGTCCAACCTGAACCAAGCCCATGGGGTCATAAAAGTTGAACTCGGCCAAGTATGGACTGATGATGTGCAGTGCATTATGGGTCAGTGGTATTCCAGACACTATAGAGAAAAAAATGTGGGATCTACAGTCAAACTTCATCATTTTGAGGCTTGTCTTTTTTAAAATACTTATATATCACCAATAAATCCCATGAACAGACCAAAACCCAAAAATGTGTTACTCTGTGTAACTTCCTAACGTGTTGCACTTAGCACCAAACCCATTTGGTAAGGTAGATAAATTATTTCCTAAAACAACGGCTATGTAGTTTTTACCAGGCTACAAACCAGAGTAAATTGTGTTTTTATTGGGAACTATTTTTAGCTGCGGATTAATTCACATTTGATACACTATAGAGGATATTTAAAGATGGCAGCAGGATGGAGTATGTGACATTGTTCATGGTAATGACGGTATACGTCACCCTGTCCAACAGTGTGGTTCATTTATTATCCACTTTAGAAATATCTGAAACTATTCTTCTGGTTATTCTATGGTAAGACATTCCAGGCTTTGGTTACAAGGACAATACTAGTTTACAGGATTAGTTCATTGTTGGTGTTGACAATAACAAAAAATATAGAATATAGCCAAATTGATCTTTTCCTTGAATCTCTTACTCTAGATTCTGCATGGGTAAGCTTAAAAACAAACTTTTGGAAACTCAATCGAGAGATTTCCAGTTCTGCACCGCTAACAGTATGTTCACTGGGAGATGACAGAGTACAGCAACAATATGTGCCTGTGATATCACTGACATATGAATGCACTCAGATGGAGAGCAAAGCACAATCTGTCTGTGTGACTTGCTGTTGTATGACTCATACAGCATGCATACAGATACAGGCAACTGGTCGCTGGGCAGTTTTGGCCACTACAAGTTGCTCATTCATACTGTTGTACTGTT
>NW_019524908.1:278946-295097 GCF_002814215.2 Seriola lalandi dorsalis
GTGGGGGGGGGTACTCAAAATAGTAATCATATGAAATGATTTGAACTCATTAGTTAATATTTGTTTGCTACATTTAAGAAAACACTCTTAAATGTAATATTAGACTATATTGTGTTCAGTAGTTGAGTGTTTTGTAGTGTAACAGAAAATTAAAGCTCTTCCCACTGTCAGTGTAAATGTCCAGGAGACACTTGCTGTTTTGTATGCTGTGTAGCAATAGTTATTCAGTGAGCTGTAGGGAGCGGCTCCTCACTGAGTGTCGCACATCGCAGGGGTTCCCACCGCTGTTGATATGTATGATTTTATCTCTATAAGATGAATTAATTGAGAATTATATTAGCATATTAAAAAAAAAACCTGCTCCTGGCTCACCTTATGATATCAGCACAAAACATGCATTTAAATGAGTAATTATATTATCATTTGTAAACCAGAGCAGGTAAAAAAACATTACTGTCCAGGCGCACTGCTACTCCCTACATGTAATGTAACATCAGTAATAATGATTTTTACACACATACACTTTTCTCTTTGAGCGCTGATCCTTACTGACAAATGTCTTGAGAAGAACAATAAAGAATGGGCTTTTTTTGTTCAGACCAGCCCATTTTTCACCGTCAACATCCGAGGGACTCTTTTTGTCACTGATGCTTTCTTCTACACATTGGACTGCAATTGTCAGCTGACAAACACTATATTATGGAGTGCATTAAAACAAAGATGCAGTTGATTTTGCGCACAGACTGGTCAGTTCAAAGTCTGAATTGTGGCTTTTTTTCCAAAACATGTATGAACTGCACATTTCAAATCTTACAAAAATACTACCTTCTTCCTCCTCTTCTGTCATATGGAGAGTGAACTGTCTACCGTCTTCCATATATCTTCATTCTTATACACAGGAGTGTAGAGTGGGGGGAAAAAAGATCATTACAAGAAGAGAAAGCTGCCTATAGTCTCTGGATTGCTCTAAAACCTAATGCATGCAGGAGGAAGACCATTTTGATTGACGTGGGGCGACTACATTCATTCATCATCGCTACGCTTTCATACACCGCCACAAGTGATTTTAAACCTAGCCATCCACCAACTTCATCTCCCAAACCCCCACTTTCCTCAGCTATAAATCATCATCTAGCCACAGGCCAGTGGGCGCAGAGCAAGTTGACACTCCGCTCTGCTACCAACAACACTAGAGGTGGGAAGCGGAGAGAGTGAGAGAGAAAGGAGGGATGGAGAGAGAGAGGGAGGAAAGGGCAATAGGTTGAGAAACCGGGAGGGAACAGGGAGATTGAGAGAGAGTGTGATCTATCTACTCAGCTGTCACAGTGGGAGGGAAATCTTTGAAGTAAACTCTATTACTGTTTTGGCGTGTAGAGACACAGCTCACACTCGAGTGAAACCCAGGGTGGTTCACGCCACCTCAGAAAGATTCAGTCCTGTATGGAAATTCAGGCATATAGAGACCATACCCTCAGAAACGTGTAGTTGCTAGGCTGCATACATGAGAGTATGAGTGAGAAGTGGTGTAACAATATAAAATATGTCTCCTTTAGCCGCTGGGGAGTTGATTTCTACGGTCTGTCTAGTCCTTGAAGAAATATTTTGGCTTGTTGGAAATTTTTCCACTGACCCGAAGTCATAAAAAATACATTTTTATATGTCTGTGAGCAGTTTGACCTCATGTTAAACAGCGAAAAGCCTATCTTAGCTCACTTAATGGAAGCCTATAATATTAACGAGCAGCTCATTTCACTATAGTGTGTGAAACATCTCCAGGGAGTCATGGATGGTTTAAATAACTACAAATTGTATGTGGATTAAAGTAGCCTAATTAATAAAGTATCTTATTAAAAATTACATTAAATTACATAAATGGATATTTTTTTAAATGCTTGCTGTTAATGGAGTTGGAGTGACCCTCAACCATATCCCTATTTGAAGTAACAGTCATCAGACATGTTGGGAAATAGGCTTATTCACTTCCTAGCCTTAGATGAAAGGTTCTCTCAGGTGATTCTTGTCTCTCTGTCAGCAAAATTCAGCAAAAACTATTCTTTTTCATTAATTGCCTTTCATGTCTTTTTTTTTTTTTAAATACCAAAGCGGCTTCATGTATATATCTTGAGAAGAAACAATTATTATCCTCCTATGATGCGACCTCAGAAGTTGTTGTATTGGAAATGTGAAGAAAATGCTGTGTTAACGGATATTTTCTTAACTTAATTTTCTTATATATATTTTTGTAGTTTAAAGTAGAAAAAAAGGGTGGCAGAGAGAAAAGGACTTGCGTAGGTGGTGTGTCTGTGTAGAACCAACAGTACCTGTGCTTGTCCAGTGTGATGAGGGTGGTGTTTAACTGTGAGCCACTAGAGCGTGAAGAGTGCACTGTATGTGCTTGGGTGTATTTGTGTCTGTGCAGCACTTTAAAGCAGTTCTGTCCTTTTACTATAGACTGTCTTCTATTAAGATAAAATAAAAGCAGCAAATAAGGAATATTGCACAGCGTGTGTGTTTTAATAATTGCACATGGTGAGTTGTCATTTTCTGATGTGTGATAGATATTAGCTAGATAAAGCCCATGTTGATGTAAATAATGTAGAGTTTCAAAAGGGATATCTTGTTTTGAACTGCAAGATTCACTCGTGAGGAACAGCTTTTTTTATTTGTCTGTAACAATACCAATGATTTATACTGCATTCATTAATCAGCTCTCAAATGTAATGAGCTCATCCAAGTGGGAGCAGAAGGTTATGATAGCAGCTTAACAGGGAGTTGGCTCACTTAACCTGGACTGAACTGGGTCTTATTTCATGCAAGGTGGTATAGACAGAAAATCTAATTTAATTTAATTAATCACCAGCTGAAGTTTAATGACCCTTGTGTATTGGAGTAGAGAAACTGATGTTACTTTCTTGGCACAGTCATACTGCATATTACTGCTTGTGTCACATTGTCTCATCCAAACCCAGATGAAGCCATTTACTATCTCATATTTATCTCTCTCTCCCACCTGAAATGAAGCAGGGAGACTGGATGTAATGGCATGAGATTGACCCAGCAGGCTCTGCGGGAAGGTTCAATACCACCATCGTTTTATTTCCTAGTTTATGAAAGAGAAGCAGAGGAGGGTGAAGCCAGCCATTTATCAACCCTCAATGGTAACAATGCTGCCCTTGTGCAGTGTTATGAGAGAGCCACAGCAGGAGGGACGAAAGAAAGGCAATACACGCTATTCCTTCGCTGCTATCACTTCCTTCATATACAGCAGTAAGGGCATGTGGATGCTGCATCTCAACCATGTTGTAACTTTATATACCGACAGCTAGACTGAAGGAGAGTATTTTCTTCTCACTTCTCTTCAAACCATACAAAAGACTGATGATTCAGGTTGTTGCAGGTATTGATTACATGTTGCCACAGGTTTTGTGTCATATACTGTATAGTGCAGAGATAATAAAGCCACAAGAGAAGTATTATTAACAGCAATAGTTTTATTTGACATGATATAAACATCTTGAATTACAGATGCTACGACCGTTATTTCTTGTTCTCATTAAGTAGATAGATGTGGCTTTCTTTGGCAAATGATACACAGCACTCTGAGTCTTTATTCTAACTATGCAGTGGCTCCTATAGCGTTAGCTGGCCAGTTTTTAAATTTGGACATATTCATGGCTGAAGCTCATGCAATGATTGCCTCCCTGAGGAGGGAATTAAAGTACCTCCACTGAGAGAGTTCAACCACAGCGCTTCTCTGGTTGAAATGCAAATGGCTGTATGCTGATAGGTATTTTTTTTTTGTTCATCAAGGGAGAAAAGAAAAAGAGCCACTGCCCCCCCCGCAGCATTTCTGTGACACAGACTAACGCAGACACACAGGCAGCATGTGAGCAGTGATTTCCTGATGTCAGCTACAGATGGCCTGTGCCATGCCAGATTAATAGCAATATTGGGAAGGAAAAAAAAAAACCCCAATGTGGAGTCTGACACATACCGTTCAAGTTTACACTGAAACTAAAAGCTATGCTGTTCAGGTTTTAAGCAACCACAGGGTAATTGTAATTGTAAGGGCGAGAGAGTAATTGAACATAGGTTCAGGTTTATTTGTGTATGTGACGTGCATGCATGTCTGCAGAATTGCTTTTCCAGTTGGCTCTCTGTGTTGTGATGAAAGAGGGAGAAACAGCTGAGGAGAGCCAGATGGATGGATGGACTGATGGTTGGGAGAAAGAAGAGATGAACGTAGAAACCTTTTGTTTTTGTTAGTGTCAGCTCAGCATCCGGTCACGCACAAGTTTCTCCGAACACATCGCTTGACAAGGGTAGAGAATTGAGGACAGGGTCCTCATCTGCCCCCCCACCCCACAATAACTGAATCAGTTGCATTGATAATATACAATCCTGGTGGAGCGCTGTCTGAGGTAAATGTCTGTCATATCACAGGCTTTTCAGAGAACGTTTTCTCGCTTGCAGGACTGTAGTGGGATACAGAAAGAGAGCTACGCCGTGGTGTCAGTTGGCTAAACAACACACACATCACTCACATGGGCACACACAGAGACATAAACACACTCACATTCATGTCTCTTGCTCCAGGCAGTTCTTCTGCTTGGCTTGCAGTGCTTGTCCTTTTGTTGACTAAATGGTTCTGGGTAACCTCTCAGCTTCGCACTATGATAGAAACACTTAACTGTCCCTGCAGTTAGACTGGAATTGTAGACTACTTAGACCAAGACAAAGAATAATATCAAAGCCAATTCCTGAAGCTGTTTACTTTGCAGATGAAAGAATGTGGCACCTACACTCATGCAGATACGCAAGCGTGTACACATTCTGTATGCACATAGTGGATGATTATTCTCTTATAGCATAACTTTTTGAGTCTGAAAAATTTTAACATCATGCTCATCCCCTAATTGATCATACATACTGTACAGTTTACAGTTTCAGTGTACTCCAGCTCAAACTCATAACCATGATATATATTTTTTTTACAATATGTAATAAAATTCCTGATGATGAAACTTAATAATCTTCTTAGCTGGAGAGTCTGCATCTTGGGGTTATATTAAATATTCTTTCGGTTTATATTGAATCCATATATTCTGAGTGCAGTCTCTGTATAATACCCAGTGGTAGAATTAGAAGTTTGCACATTAAGCCGCTAGTTGTCATCACTTTGTATGTGCTTAGTTTTAGTCCCACAGCTAGCAGATGCTCGTCTATTTGTAGTCTGTCCCTTGCTGGTCTCCCAACACGACAGAGATGATGTGTGAATTCTGCTTTCAACTAGTCTTTAGTGGAAAGTGTATTTGGGGGGTGTAACACCATGCATTACACTAATAGAAACCCAAGGTGTCGTTTAAATTATTATAAAGCAGTAACTTCAAAGGGTAGGCTTCACATGTTAGATAAAGAGTGAAGTGAAATATGTTGAAAGAATTATTTCAGCTTGTTCACGGCTGTTGCTATTTGGGTTTTGGTGTTTTCATTGAAGCCTAGGGGAAGAGACGGGGCTCAAACTAATGGCATGCAGTATATGGAATATAATGTTGGTGGAAGCAGAGTTGACTCTGAGCTGCTTGTCTTGAGTAATTGGTTAACTAATCAAGCATGCCCATAATAGAATTTTAAATGTGGAAGACATTGTTTTCAGAATAGTTTGGGTGGGTTTTGCATAATTATACTCTCACGATAAAACTGGGAGCAAAAAGGGGCTTACATTTGTTGCTTGATAATGACATATGGATGTTGAGTGAAGAGTTTGGACTGAATGCCGTCCATTTAAAACCACTTTATAGTTTTATTATCGGTACATTTTTTCAGTTAATGAGATCCCGATCATATGGCAATGGAAACTTTGGCCAGTGCATTTTAGGTTCAAAGAGACATTCAGTAAGAGAGAAGGTTCAACTCAACTAAACTCAGTTTACCATATGTAGAAGCTTTACCCACATATTTTAAGCTGACTTGTGATGCAAAGTGACACACACTGTTTATAGTGTTTTAATGATGTAAATATTATGGTATTTTAAGCAAAAAAAGCCCACAATACAATGCTTCTCTGGAAATAGCACAGATTTGTGTTTATTTTGGTGTCTGTTTCCTCATGATGAAACAGGGAGGTCATGGTTGACGCACCTTTTGCTTTGCCCCTACCTCACCTGACATTATATGAAATCATGTCATGATATTAATGAGAAGTACAAATGACCCCCATGTCTGTCCAGCTGACAGAGGCCGGGCCACCTCCTGGCCACTCTGCAGTCTGACTGTCCTGTGGTGTCACTGTGCTACATTGCGCTACAGTGTTTTATCCTGTTCTGTTGGATGCTCTATTGGACAGTGTGGCTTTACAGTTTGTGACCTAACCCAGCTGTTCACTGGCTCTGCTCTGCTGTGTGTGTGTGTGTGTGTGTGTGTGTGTGTGTGTGTGTGTGTGTGTGTGTGTGTGCGCGCGAATCTGTAGACCTGGCTGAGCAGTCTCCTTCTCTACCTCCTGCCTATCAGCCCAACCACCACACCTGACCACCTCCGTGCAGCCACCTCCTATCCTGTTTTCAGCTAAATCTGGAACTGTCTGACCAAAGTGTTCGGTTGGATTCGATTTTTTCCCCACTTAAATTAAAACACCCTTTACTTTGCTAACTTTAGGTGTTAGGGATTAACTGATTTCTCTTTAGAGAAAGCAGACAGTGCTCTGTTGTTTGGACAGCGCTTTAGCTGAGTGATTTTGGTCTACTTGTTGGAGAAGTGACCTAACATTACTTACACAACACATGGTCACATGTAAATCCTGTGGGGATCACTGTTCACACTGTCTGGGACCATAACAGCAGCTTCTTTGTGTGGATAAGTTGTATCTATTTGAATTAGAGGAGCTCTCTATGGCTACAGTTACTTGACAGGACTGTAGATGATGTGGTTGGTCCAGGAGAACATGTGACTCAAAAACAAGAAAGGAAAAAAAAAAAGATCTGTTGCTATGAAAAACTGCACATATTGAGGAATATTAAAGATGGGCACAGGTCGTAAAATAGCCCTTCTTGACATTTAACTAAAGGATTCCACACATCCCACCAGCTTTATCCCTACTTTGCATGTCTTTGCTAGTCAGTGGAGTGTAATTCACCATACATTTTCCAACAGCACAGAATCTTATCACCTATCAGCACCTCACATCTGACTTAATGATTTCCCACAAGACACCTCAAGACGACAGAAGTATTTTTACACGACAGCAGCTGTGGCATTTGAATGGAAGTGGAAATTGTGTCAACGGTTATTTTGAGACTTTTACGCACCAGGCCATGCCATATAAACCAACTTCTCTATGTACCGAGTGTGTGAGAGTTTGTGTGTGTGTGAGAGAGAGAGAGAGAGAGATTTGTGAGGAAGAAAAAAGAGAAGGTGAGAGAGACTTCTTTGACCCCAGGGAAAGTGAGGAGGGGATCGGGTTGCCGGTGCCGCTAAGTGAAGTGGCTATTCCAAGAAACAGTTTACGGTTTCATCTTTGTCATGTTGAAATACCAAGCTCGGGCCTGGTCCGTCTGTCTGTCTGTCTTTTTCGAAGATGTTGTGCTAATTCAGAACCGTCTCCAAGACGCCTCGACATACCGCTGGATTCACGTGTCAAGAAGTCTCATTCTGCATCTTAACAGAGGTGCAGGGACAGTGTGAGTGGGTGTTTGTTGTAAGAGACTGAGTGATACACAGATATCCCCTACCAGGAAATTGCACTTGTGTCAGCCATTTATGTCAAGGTGATCTCTGCTCCTAATTTTGGTGCGTATTATGATCACTGCAGCTATATGTTATATCTAGCTGCTGTGGTGGTCCAGCTGTAATTAGCCTCTAATAGCATAAGCCACGTCCATTACCTGATATCTCTAAAGATTTACTGCACCATAGGGCCAAATAATGCGTCTCTTATCATTCTGGGCTTATCTTTCTCTTGAATAACCTTTCCAGTGACTTACCATTGCTTTGAGACATCCTGCATGATTTACTAATTGCATCCTGAAGGCTTGTTTCATCAGCCATATTTTCTATGAAAGCAGACATACTGTAGATCCAATCACATAAAATCAAACATTTTTTTTTGCCAGTAATAAAGTAAATGTGTTTTCCAAATGTCCTTTAATATGCAAAACACCAACACCAGAGGACACATTCCTTGTGAGCATGCCTAACGAGCTGAGGCAACTAACGGGCCAAAATAATTAGTCTTCACCAGCGATCACCACGCTCGTTAATCAGCTTAGAGTTAACTGTGAATGCATAAATAGCCTTCATACTAGTCCTAAATCCACAGAATATTACAAGTATGTAATTACCAGCCGGATTACACAGAATATACAAGTCTTTAGTCATTACTAACCACTCTAATTCTACATCTATTTCCATTGCAATCATTTAGAGCTTATGCCATAACATGAGGGCACAATTCATCAAAGGGGAATGCAATGTATCAGCAGTAATCAAGCTTCAGACAGTTTAAAGAGCAGTCAGGGTTAGTGATGAGTGATGAGAGCTTAGCTGTACAGTGTATGAATGTCTTACAGGTTAAGCGTCTGTGCCTATATGTAAACAACTCGACATTCAGTGCAGGTTCAATGCTGCTCACAGCAGTGAGAGGATAATAGCCTTTCTAATTTATTCTTGTTGTGGGCTAAACATGTTTTGCTTGTGCCACACGTTCAATGTGATTTATGACAGAAGTTGACTTGCTCATTACTGCTCGGTTCTAATCGAGTTCACACACACACACAGGTCCTCTCTCCCTCTCTCTTTCTCTCTCTCTCTCTCGCTCTCTCTCTCTCTCCCTCCCTTGCTCCCAGGCTGTGATAGGTGTGAGGTAACTTATTTGCATGATTTGCCGATGCCTCTTAACTGCTTTTCTCTCTGCATATAGATGTGCGGATCAGATGTGGTCTCCCTATATGCGTCTCTGTGTGTGTGTATAGTATATAATTTTGTGTAATCAGTATGTGGCTATGTGTTTGTAGATTTATTGTATGTGTGTGTTTGTTTGCTCCAGTTCTGTGTGTTTTAAATAGAGAGTTAGCTGATATTATGCATGTCACGTCACAGCCAATTAAGCCCCTGCTTACTGGAGCCCCTTTAAGTGTGATTTTTCACAGGACTGAGTGTGAAATCTCAAGGATTGGATGGAAATTACACCAACTCTATATTCAGAGACTGAAACAGCCTCCTAACTCCTCTCATCTGAACCAGCTTCTCCAGGTTACCCTCCCAGTGAATGTACTTCAATTCTGGCAATCTGTGTTTGAACAGTTACATTCATGGGAAAGAAAACTGAAAACAAGTCTGCTTTTTTGTCATTTGGTCAAATAATGATAAACTATTTTGAGATGAAACAAAAAGTGGATTAAAATTCACGGACCAGAACATATAAATATACACTACCCATTTTGGATACATGCAGTCACCATCCCTATTAAATTAACAAAATAATTAAGAATAAGAACCACTGGTCTGTGTTTTTCCTCATGCTTCTATCTTTAGTTTGAAATAGCTTGCACACTATAGCTCTCACTTTCTGCACATCCTTACAGCGCACAGTATCGAAGTGCTATTCTCTGGACAGACCCTCCTGTCTCCATACTTGGCCTTGAATCTGACCCTGTGTTATCATAGCAAGGTGTTTATGATTCTCCCTGGGAGCTATCGTGGGATGTGTTTGAAGCTGTGTAGGATTGAAACCTCCACTGGGTTGAAAACGATCCTTGGATAGGCTTATGGCTGAATTGCAGCCTCTCTGGGATTCATGTGTGAATCTGAGTGTGTGATGGGGAGATAACTGCAAAGTGGAACTGACTGTCAGTTTGTATTTTTAGATGGCAAGTTTGTTAACAATCTCCCGTCCATGTCTCTCACTCTCCCCTATCTGGTTACTCTGTTTTGCAAGTCTTAATATCCCACCAGAGATGTGAGATGGCAAATAGATGAATGGACCTGCAGCTTGTATTTTTGTCCCTGCTCTTTTATTTTTTTTAGAACATTTTTTGTCACAATGGCTAGACAAGAATAAAGAAATTTCCAAGCAGCTTGAGTCTTTTTATAACAAGGTGAAAATGTACCTGTCATAATTTTCTGCTTTTTAATTGTGCCATATGTGGCAGGAAACAGTGTTGTTATGAAACAGGGTGTTTTAAATAATCCCACTCATCTGGAAGCTGTACATTTTTCTTGGCTGCAGAGTTGTTGTCTAGACATGAGATATCACCCAGCTGTGCCTGTCGACCCAGAAGTGTGTGTGTCTCTATGTTTGTGTGCTCGCCCCTGTATTTGTGTGTCTCAGTGTTCGTATGAGTGTGTGTCTTTGTGATCTCTGAGTTTACAAGGCATAACCTTGTCAAATAGGGCTGCATCATGTGCTGATCATCCCCCCGTCTGTCCCCAGGACAAATATCTCCCTCTCCAGCATTTTGTAAGGCCTCTCTTCTTCACTATGCATTGGGTTAGGCGATTTGTCTTTGCATGTCTCAGACTTTGTAAGAGTCTGCTTGAATTCAGTTCCCCCTGATGCGATAGCCGCTGTAATGTAGAAAATCATCAGGCAGGTGACTGACATTCGCTGTGATGAGCAGGTTACACATGCGATATCAGCTACTTTCATTTTCTTTCATGGAACCTCTCATGAAAGCCTTCTCATTTAGCTTCAAAATCACTGCTTTTCTTGCACATTTTTGTCAGCCAGCTGCTTCCCCAGACACACAGGTTGGCATTGGAACAAACCTATAGTGTAGAGATATACTGCACCTCTCTGTTGCTTTCCTTTTGATTAAGTGTAAAATATGTCTGAGCACAATGTCTATATACACCCTATGTGCACCTTTAGAGGTTGCATGAAGGAAACTTTGTTGTTATGAGAAGGCCAAAAATCCAAATACATATTTGGCTTATTATGCTACGTATGAACTTAAACAAAACACAACAAAAAAGACAACTACACAATATCTCCTCGTGCTCCCCAACCCCCATTGCTGCCTTTTATCTTCAATGCAGCTTATTCTTTGTATGGAAAAAAAATCTGCATCACCCCAAGCGGAATCTCAGAGAATTGGTTGATACTAATTGATATTCTAAACTTGCCTGTCCACCCCTGAGGCAACCCCGTCTCTATTAAACGATACAGGATAACCAACAAAAACTTCCTTTCTTGTCGATCTAAGCAAAAATTTTTGGAGCGCACCACCATGAAGAGTGAGGAGTTCCTAGAGGACGAGCTCCAGAGATGAAAACAATTGATTTTCTTGTCTTTCTTTATTCTACTTCATATCAGAGGCAAGATATTAAGGGATGATATTCACAACTGGTAGATGACATTTGCCTGCTGTTCTAATATTGTAACTGTATTATACTAGACACTGTACATGATGTAAAAAGGACAATCTTTTCTTGAAAAGCACTGCAGTGACTTTTCTTTCTCATTATACCAAACATAATTTGCCATGATTGTTGTCATATGGAATTCATTATAGTACAAGTGATAAGTGCTGACATAGTGGTGCAACAACAGAGAGGCACATCTGTGACATCTGTGTAGTGTGGGCTGTTCCTTGAGCCAGTTCCCTTACTTTACACTTGCATAGAAATTGCCATATGTACTTCCACTGAGCATGCTGATTACCTGAGTGTATGATTAACCAACTTTGCTCCCTGCCAGAAGGAGCCAGCCTTGGAACTCTGATTGCCATCGGATAAAGATATAACACGCTGCGAGGGAGAATAAAATTACCTCCCTTCCCTTCCCCCTTCTTAGTACCTCCCCCAAGTCATCTCCTTGGCCAGGCTCGGAGCTAACACCATCTTTCTAGGACTATCCCCAAGACAAGATGTGGGTACGAATTTCAACCAAGGTCACACATTCATTTTCCAGGCTGTGACAGTTCTGTGGTACAGATATGGGTCAGAGCTCTCAGAGTGTACCTGTACTACACCTTTTTTCTCCCTGACCCTGCGCTGAAGGGCTTTAGGAGGAGCAAGAGGAGGGGGGGCTAAAGTTATTGTATATATATATATATAGTCACCATTTCTCCAGAGATGTCTCAGTGGAATTCCAGCATAAATTTAGACTCTCTTGCTCCCCACCAACATTAAGTGCTGAGTAGAATCCGCAATGATCGTTCATTGATTCTGCAGCACCATGTGGAGGCCCATTAAATTGATCGCGATGGCAGCAATGGGAGCAACAGCATGCTCTACACTAGTAGATTTCCTCTGTGTCACTGTCACACCTCACAAGTCTGTATTTTACAGGTGAATGATGCCTATAGTACCTAGACTCATCGGTTTTCTCATTATTTGTTAATCGCTTAGCACGCAGACAGCTAAGCAATCATGACTTCATTAGCCGCAGTCCCCACATGGGATTAATGTGAATGGGAATGAGAAAACAGCAAGGCAGAGATGCACTTTGGTACCATTTACATCACTTGCTAAAGCACAAAAACACTGTATATACTTCAACTATCTTCATGTTGTACTGAAGGCTCCCATCGGACAGACTCATGCAGAGTTGAGCATCTCAGCCAAGATTTCTTTATTCCTCCGCTGTGGAGAGTGGTGAATAGTGATAATGTTGGCCGTCAAAACACATACTGTCCTGGTTTTATTCCCATTGTCTCACTTATAATGAATAGACAGCACAGTAGCCAGCACAGAGTGTGCCTTTACCAGCCTGTGTCTTCCCTCAACAATGAATCCTGCTCTTTGTTTAATGACAGTATATTATTCTCTGCTATTGAACCTCAGACAGCAATCCCCCACTATCATTCTTCTTCAGACCCTAATAATCTAACGTGATCATATTCAGATTAGTCTATGCAAATATTTTCCCATATGACATTTTCTTTACTGTATCCAATCCAAAGTTAGCGATCAAATTAGCTTAAAGGCCTGCCAATGCCCTTTGCAATATATGTCAGATAAAAAAAATGATGTGAATTAAACATAAATTAAAATATGGATGTGATAAGACGGATATGCATTGCTTTCCTTATAAGAAATATCAACCAGAGACATTTTCACTGCTGGGGAAGTGGGGGGATGTGAAGAGATTCCATTTGAGAAAATCGAAAGTTCTTCAAATATCGTTAAAGATGAACGCATGAATCATTCATAATGTGAGCCTCTCTGAGCATGATGGGTGCCTCATCTCTCCCTCTATCTCCCTCCCTCGCTCTGTCACTAATTCACTCCCTTTTTGCCCCCACATTTTCCCTGCCTCCTTTTCTCAAGACACACACACACACACACACACACACACATTAGTGGAAGGCTATCTAATCCCCCCCCCCCCCCCTTTTCTGTTTTATTTTCAGTTTATTTTCTGATTTATTTATTTATTGCTAAGAAAGTCTGGAAGTCATTCGGCTGTTCAGCAGCTACAGGGACTGTTATCTATGCTGGTACCACAGATGGGGAAAGTAAATGCTAGATAAATGGCTGCACACTCTCCCTCTCTCTCTCTCTCTCTCTCTGTAACAATAGTCAGACAAACTGGCCTTTTCCTCTTCCAGCCACACACTGCTCAAACTGCAGCTCTGAATGTCGCTGAATGTCTTTTGAGAAAAGGCCGAGCCAGGTAAGACAAACCATAGTTGAGCTCTCGGTTCTGATCCAGAAAAAGTTTACTCTGCTTGGCCTTTTAAGTTTTGCTGTTTAACTCACATCGAGCTGTTTCTGAAGTTTAATGTTGTATATTGTGCGAAAAAATAGAATAACAGCTTTAAGGTGACACCACATAGGACATCCCTGTGTATGAGCCTTGGAGTGCAACAGATATGCATCCCACAATATTTGTGGCCCTGTCACATTGTCCTCCCATTTTGATTTAAGATGGTCAAAAGAGGGTGAGGCCTAAAGCTGTGCTCAGTAAGGTCTTTATAAATACAGTCCCCAACCAGTTGGTAGGGGAGTGCAAGAAAGCTTTTAATTTGAAGGTACCTGAAGAAATATGCTAAGGAAAATCAAATACTCTGATTTAAAAGAAAATAGACAATAAAGGAAAATACTTGAGGTGGTCTTTGACAATTTGGATTTATGAAGTGGTTAATATGAAATTTGAATTTTCCAGATTACATTTAAAAAAACAAAAAAAAAACCACATCTAAGCCTGAATGCACTGCCATCCCCTGACTTTCGATTCTGCCCCCCATTGGGTAACCACTGAGGTCACATGTGAAAAAGGTATTACTGATTGGACCTTTTTCAGGTCAGCAGTTCTTTCGAAAAGGAGAAAAGAGGTAGTGTCTATGTGTACTTTATGTTAGTTGATTCTTGTTTTGTTTGTGAAAGTGCATGTGCAGTGTGTGTGAGAGAGAGAGAGAGAGAGACAGAGAACGGTGCAGGGAGATTTGTTAAAAAAAAAAAAAAAAAAAGACATGCCAGCAGCACAGCCAGTTAGGCAGACAGAAAGAGACAAAAATGAGAAAACCCAATGACATCCTTCACAGAAATAGAATCTGTAATAGTCACGCAGGGAAATCCTCTGGAGGTTTTTGGAGTAAAAGCGCAGAAAGCTCTAACTCGATATGGACTGCTATGTTCTAGTTTTACGAGCAGCACTGACTGAAGAGAAATATTTCTGCAAATGCACGTAAATGTTTGACTTAACGTCCACATCTGCCAAAGTCACTTGTGCTTTCTCCTCGAGAGTGAGAGGAACTAATGGTAGCCCTTGTATTCTTTTCATTCCCTTAGACATCATGATGTAGACAAAAAAAAAATCATGTGTGTGAAGTGCAATGAGGCAGCATGTTTTCTACAACAGATAAAAAAGAATTCTGGGGATTTATCCCTTGCTCTCTGTATCATCCCTAGATCTTCAGAGAGAGCATGTGCACCGTGCCAGATCGGTGTTGCATGATTCAGTTTATGGATGAGCTTAATCCCTTTTATCCATATGTCATAAGGCTACAGCATGAAACTATATATTGTCCTCACAATCTGTTTCACCCTGTATCTTCTGGGTGTCGAATGCAGAGCACAGTGCAAAATAACATTGACTTAAACTGATTTACACAAGATTACACATGCAATATTTACGGCGTCTCTCAAATCATATGCTCGTGCACCAGGGTGCAGCACAACTCATTTCCTCTGAAGGCATTTAGCTTAAGGATACAACACTTGCGTGATAGTTAACCTGGATGATTTACGCATTGGTTGAGTTATCTTTAACAAATGAATTTATGTCTCATTAATAATCGAACACAAAAACATTAACAAGCTCTCTCAGGCTCTACCTTAAAATGTTCTTTTCCTTTAAATCTATTAATGTGAATGATGTATGATGTGAAAAGGTCACAAAAAGTTCATCCCTCAAAAAAAAAACACCTTCCATTACAATGAATAATGTTTTCCACATCCATGCACTTTGCAACGACAAAAGTCAGCAGATACTGTTGCAGTCAGGGTCAAAAACATTTGTTTTGTTTGATGTGTTTGTTGTGTTTAATTGTGTTTATTTGAGTGTGTGTTTCCTCCATCACCAGGAGGCAGGAGGTTTATTCGAGCAGCTGGAGTCTGAACGCCCTCTGATGTGGCACTAAACTTTAAATTACAGACTTTCCTGGCCACATGTACTGTGTGTGTGTGTGTGTGTGTGTGTGTGTGTGTGTGTGTGTGTGTGTCGTGTAGATGCGCGCTTGTGCATGTGTGTGGTTTTTCGGTGAGGGTCTACACAATAGGCATGCAGACTAAGAACTAACCTGCAAATGTGAGCAATAACACCATAATCTATATCTGTGTGTGTGTGTGAAACTTTGGCCTGTGCGTGTATGTATGTGCGTGTGTGTTTCCTCCCACATGGTCCAGGTGGCACGAGGAGGCATCCCTTCCGGCTTCTACTTTGAACACACATACAGACAAGCTCACTCTGGTGGATGACCGCACGTTTCTACGGATGATTAGATTACGTAAGAAAACATTGCAGAGCCCTAATAGTTGGTAAACCCAGATTACGCAGGATTATCATCCCTTTTGCTCCGCCTCTGTTCTCCTGCTGTGTGTGTGTGTGTGTGTGTGTGTGTGTGTGTGTGTGTGTGTGTGTGTGTGTGTGTGGGGAGAGTGGATGACAGGGATGAAACAGGAGGCGGAGGTTTGGGGAAAGGGGCAATGTG
>NW_019524908.1:295238-337481 GCF_002814215.2 Seriola lalandi dorsalis
GTGTGTGTGTGTGTGTGTGTGTGTGTGTGTGTGTGTGTGCGTGTGTGTGTGTGTGTGTGTAGATACACGCTTGTGCATGTGTATAGTACCTTATACATTAGACCGGTGGCGCACAGATACGTGCTCGTGCACAAACGCTGACATCAGAGGATGTAAGAGAGAGAGTGAATAAGAGACGGAGCAAACATTCTCATGCAATCAAGATATTAGAGGAGACAGGCAGAGAGTGGGAGGGAGAAGCTGCAAGTGGAGAGATTGTGTTAGTGGTGTAGGAAGAGATAATGGAGACGAGCAGGTCAGAAAGGTGGTATTATTCTGTCCCCACGCCAATGAGATATTATGGAAACAATGGAGTGGGAAATGACACTTTGTATGTCACGTCACACGGATATCTGCCTCGGGGGATCAGGAATCAATGGCTCCCTTGTCAATAGCAATCAGCTCTGAATTTCTATATAGAATTGATCACTGGGGGTCAACAGAGCAAAGTAACATCCACAGATTTCCATAGATTCAAGAAAGAGCAAACGTGATAATATCGTAAGAACCTTTAAAATATGCACATGTATGATGCATAAACACATAAAGAGCACTCGTGTCTTTTCAAAGCATTTCTGTTGTGTTCCTCCCCGCGCAGTGAGACAAGAGACGGTTTAAAACCACAGAAAAAAAGCAAACTGTAAAACCCAGGAGAGAAGCTTGCACGAATGTATTTACCTACATGAATATTCAATAATGGGGCTGCAGCACTTCACAAAGGGAAGTAATCACTGATTTATTTATTACTGTTTTTGACATGCTATGCAATTATGCCACTGCAGGCAAGCTGTTGGGCTGCTCTCTGCCCTGCCCTAAAGCTTTGTGTATATCTGTGTGTTTGTGAGTGTGTGAGATGGCAACGGTTGGGTTTATAGCTCTGTTATTGATTAAAGTGGATCAATAGTGATGATTGTTCTGGTGCGGGCATAATAATAGTGATCAGTGAGTGATGGATGAATGATATGCGTGCTTTCAACTCTGCAATCACTTACTTTGTTCCATTTTTAGCACCAATCCTCTCCACAAGGAATCAGTCATCATTAGTTTGCGAGTTTCTTTGTTTCAGTTATTTGATTCAAATATTAAAATCAAACGCTGCTTCTACTTCGTATCACTCACCTCACCTTACAACACTTTCACTGTATCCCCCACAATCTCTCTCTTTCCCTGTCTTTACCTCTCCTCTCTCTCTCTCTCTCCAGAGAGGAGGGTGCTGACAGCAAAGTCCCACTCTCTGCTCATTGAACATTCAGCCTAGCTTTTGATGGCATTAATTTGAATGTAAATGATGCTATGATGGAAACGCTTTCATTGGCTCCAGCACAAAAAATTTCACACAGCGATACCACCCGCACTACACCCCCTGATGTCTGAGCCGGTCCACACAGGGGGAGAGGAAAACAACAAAACACCACAACAGTATGCAGCTATTACTTTCTCTGAAGCCATTAACACCCGCGGAACATAATGAAATTACATTGTCACTCAGTGGAGTTAGTCGATGATTTGATCAATAAACGTCTTAATTCTTAATTTGTAATTTTAACTCTATGCCAGTGGGGTCATTTGTGTCATGACTAATGGCTCTTAAGGGGGGGGGGGGTGGATGAAACAATGGAGCACGTTTTGTGCAGCTGAACTGCAAATGTACAATGTAAGATTTTGAACTAAAGGGAAATGTAGAATTAAATGCACGAGATGAGGAGGCAACAAGACGAGCATTAAGATTGAAAGAGCAAAGTGTATAAAAGGAGGCTTAATGAAAAGACAAGTTACCGTTAATGAATGCTTAATTACAAAATGAAATTCCTTCTTAAAACTGGAGGTCGACATCTGAGCTAAACAAGAGAAAAAAGCTCTGTGTAGATCTGGTCAAACACTGTATGTGCTCAGAGGGAACTGAATAAAAGTTGTTACAGGTGGAGATACCGGTCCACAGTGCGGAGGTGTGATCCAAAAGGATGCATTCTCAAAAAAAAAGGAAAGGTTTTTACAGTGATCAGTTTCCCTTGTTTGTGTCATTGAAACAAATGAAGCAATATAAACATGGACTTGGTTGAGTCCTGGTTACATGAAAACCAAAGGTATTTTTATCTGATAGACAAGGGTTAAGAAAAGAAGAGACTACAGGCCACACAGTAAATAGATCCATGCATTTATACCGTTCTAAGTCTATGTTAGAGCCATTTAAGATCACATAGATCCACAATTTATATTTGCCAACATGTGCACTCGACCCCTCTCCCACTAATCACTCAATTTTATTAGGTAGCTCCAGCTTTCTTCAAGTTCAGAGGTCTCACATGACGTTCACCATTCTGCGTCTTTTACACTCTCATTGATTTCCAATCTCCTCCCAACGTGAGCCATCGGCCCGCTCACCCCTACCATCGTAGATCACCCAACATTAAGGCTTCACCTTTTATATCTCTACTCTTATTTCATCCTATCCCTTACAGACACCTCTCCCTTTACGGCTCTCTCAGCCGCTCTGATTTTACAATGATGCCTCTCTGAATTGCCACTTATCTTCTGCTGTGAGAAAGACAGTTATATTTTTTGAAGATATTTCTTAGTATGGGAGAGGTTTTTAAAGATTTATCAGCCTTTTCGATCATGCGAGCATCCGCCTTCCTTGATTCCTCCTCTTTCAACTGTACGGCCTGGGCGTAGATGTGTGAATCAGTCAAGATGTCACTTTGATGCTTTGTAAATCCTGCTCCTTTCTTTTGACTTTCCTTAGATGGAGGTATAAGAATTTCATAATATCTTTTGGAAATCTTATGCATTCGCTGTTCTCTCCGGGGCTCTTGGAGACAGGAATAGACTGATGAAGTGTGTGACTGCCTCCACAGTAATTATGTGATGAATGCGTTCATTCTGTGTGTAGCCCCGAGCAGCGAATAGCGCAACTGATTATTGAGGGGTGTGTTCTTTGTGTGTGTGTGTGTGTGTGTGTGTGTGTGAGAATAGATAGACTGAAACAAAAAATCTCAAAGAAAGAGGACAGCGTGTGTGCTATTAACACTTCTTGACTCTGCTGAACTTACACCCAAAACTGATGTCTCCGCGAATGAATCATTGCAGGTTAGAAACTCCTTGTAAAAGTCTTGCTCTCCAAAAAGGTAGTCCATTTAGTACCACACCCCACCCCCCAGAAATACTGAGCCAACTGCCAGTTTGCCATTTCTATGACTACACCATTTCTCTGTGCTTTGAGTGAAACGTTAAGGCTAACACATCAAGCCTTCAACATTTTAAACCCCCTTAGCTGGATGTTAAGCTCCCATAATAATACCACGGACTCCCTGTCCAGCTCATATGGATTTTCCTTCACAAAGGGGGGATATAGTGCGAGAGGCAGAGGGTGACAGAGGCAGAGAAACAGAGTTGAAGAGATGGATCATTGAAGGATAATGGACAACAGCTCCCGTATCTAGCCCCTGAACAGACCTACATTACTGTAAGCCTCCAAGGGCTGGGCAGTAGCAAACATACAGTATCCGTGTTGTATTTGGAAGACCTGACAGGTGGGAGCGTAGTTGTGTTGCCAACTCTCCTCTTCCTGATATACAGTTGTAGAATGTAACTAAGTACATTTATTCAGGTGAAATACTTAAGTGTAATTTTGAGATGCTTGCACTTAAGTATTTTCAATTTCTTTTTATGGTAAATTTTATAATAGCTTGTGATTATCCACTAATCACAAGCTTGATGGTTATCCATATCCCATACTGATGATTAGGCTAACACCTTGCGTGGTAGCTAACACTAATATGTATGTGTGTGTGTGTGTGTGTGTGTGTGTGTGTGTGTGTGTGTGTGAATGAATGAACAACGGGCAAATCGTAAAGTGCATTGAATAAAAGCACAATATAAGAGTCCATTTACCCTTTACTTCTATTCCACTGCATCATACTGGAGTGTATCATACTTTTTATCATACATACAAACAAATGATGATATCGCCAAAGATCAAACCAATCAACAGTTATGAATAAATGAATGTGTTAGACGGGGTCCCTCTTAAAGACGGGGGCCCAGGAATAGTTGTTAATACAACAGTTACTTTAAGATTTTGTTGCTATTGTCGAATGAAAACCACATATTAACAGTTTTGGTGATTTTGAAGATACATCGGAGGATTGCATGTTTCTGTATGGGTTGAGAAAATTTTTTTTTTCCTTACGCTAAAGAAAACTGGTAGGAATGTTAGAAAACTAAAAGCAAGGCTGTTTGCCTCAGCTCATGAAAAGTTGACATTTAGATGATGCATAGTTTGCATTGGACGGTGACACTGGGCTTTAGTGGTGCGTATTACCAAACAAATGTGCAATTCATCAAATGACAAAGTCATTGCCACACTGTTAACACAAGGTTAGACTGCAACTTAAACATGAATGTAGCAGTAGTAATCTCCTGTATGAGACTATATCACAGGCAAGAGCCATTCTAATACACAATGAGTACTTTGACTTTCAAAACATTTTGATAGTAATTCTGCACTTTTACTGACAGTAACATGTCTAAGACTGGACTTTTATTTGTAATGGATTATTTTACATTGTTATATTGGTACTTTACATAAGTAACTAAATATTTCTCCCATCACTGCTAATTAAACAAGGCTCTCATACAGTCTTTTTACAAGTCTCACAGTCTCACATGACCACACACACACACAAACATGCGCACGCACAAACACACACACACACACACACACACACACACACACACACACACACACGGCCCGCCTCTGAGGCCCAGGACCAGCTCACTGCCTGTCAGTCAGGCCCTGAGGAGTCTCGGCGGACCTTCATGCACACAAGGATGTGCAGAAAAGATCAATGGGCCTGCGTTTATCAAGCAACATACACCCCCCTCCCTCCCACACACAAGCACACACCTCCACCCCACCCCACTGCCAACCCCCCATCCCCACAACCAACTCTCTGACCTGTACCTCGACAGCCGACGTAGTGAAGGTATTGATTTCCTCATATTAACGCAGTCTACATGAAAAGCCCTAGGCAGCAGAGGAGAGAAGAGGAGGAAAGGAAGAAAAGGAGGGAGCTGGGGGAGATAAGAGGAGATAGGGAGGAGGAGGAGGAGGGCAGGAGGAAGGAGTTTAAAGCAACGCCTGGTGCCTCTGATACTGTACATCATGCTCAGAAAGATTCACATGTCAGATATAAGCAAGGCCTTAACTTCAGTACATGCTGTGGCCTTTGAAATGGTAAAAAGCAAAATGAAAAGTTTGAACTTGAACACCACATCTCATACAACTGCTGAAGTTGTATGTGATATAGTGTGACATGCATCTTCTGAGGAGTAAGCGGGTGGTAGTTTCCAGTGGTAATGAAGCTTACAGTATGGACATTACAGTAATTGTTAATATTTAGCACAGAATGTGAATTGCTATTTTACCCATTTTCCAGTCCAGCCTTCACCATAGGGAGGGTGTAGGTAGATACTGATGGAGGTGGACACATATAGAGTCACCAGATGTTTATTTTCATTTGCCAGCAAGGAGCTCACAGGTAGGATGTCCTCTAATGTGCACAACCCAGTGAACACACCTCTTTATAAGTGTATTTGAAACACACTGTAGATATGGATAGACAGTGGAGCAGTGTGCAGAACTGGTTCCAGGATTTTCTAGAGATGTTTTGAAACCACCATTGGACTGCATCATGACTGCAGTGAATCCAAGGCGACCAAAGCCTACTACAAACCTACCAGCCTGCCTTGAAAGCCTACAGGTGCTCGACTGTCATATTCAAAAGATTAGATGCAATTTTGAAGGACTTTGACTACAAAAAGGTGACTTTGCTTATTCCTGGCTGCAGTTGTTTCCACTGGGTTTTAGAAAGGCCTCACACAATTCTCTTCACCTATTGTACATGCATCCCTTAACCAGGAAAACATGACATACACCTTGATATAATGCTGCAAAACCTTTTGATTTGTCACCCTCTCATTAGTCAGGTTAAGACTGTGGCTAAGAGGAAGCTGTTATGTAATCAGTATTTGACTCCGGCTTGGTGTGGATGGAAGAATGCAGTCGTGTTGTGGTGTTTAAAACATTAGTGTGTTTGGAGGTGGAGTGGATCTGTCCACTATGCCTAATGGGCAGCACGTGCGGCTCCTCATTCATCAGCTGTTACTCTCTTCTGCCTTCCTTCGCTCCCACTGTCTCTTACACGCTTTTTTCCCCTGTCATGCACGCACACTCATTTTCACTCATTTTCTCTTTTCATTGCAAACTCTCTCTTTGTGGAGGAGGAGTAGGAGGCATGTTTGCCAGCCATATGGCAGTGCCAGGGGCGTCCGGAGCAGATGTGCTCAGCATTGGGGCTCTGCTCCATCAAGCACATGCATAAACACACATGCGCACACACAACCCCACACACACACACACACACACACACACACACACACACACACACACACAGAGGCTTACACAGCGCCTGTTACCAAGGAAGAGGTCACTGACTGACAACAGCATTATCTAACTCCCAAAGTGCAGCCACGCCGGCTGCAAGAGTTCCAGTGAGGAACCTCTGAGTTCTCAATGGGATGCTATATTAAAGTCAGTGAGTGCCTCAATAAAAATGTTATTGGGCAATTAATAGTTGGCATGTAAAAGTGCTGTTTCTGACTTGAAGTTGTAACCATCTAATGCTAAAAACACAAGAAAATAGAAACCCATTCACGTGTATATTTATAAGCGCAGCTCTGCAAAAAGTATTATCTTTGTGATGCCTATAGGTATGTCTCAGTTTCTCAGACAAGTTAAGTGTAATGATAATTAAATGTTGCATACAAACTTTTCCACTCAGTCTTTTAACATATGAGTGCATTGAAAGCTGGTCAGCTGTTCAAAGAGTTGATTTTGACTGATCAGACTGTAAGAAAACTTCTCCTCAGCAATCAGTGTGGTGCTTTTGACTTGTTCGTTTCCTCGCTGTCTGGGAAAGAGCCCTTGTTGCCCGAAGAGAGCTGACTCAGCGTGTTGTGTGTTGATTTCTTTTTTTTTTTTTTTTTTTTTTTTTTTTTTTTTTTTTTTTAGAGCTGTTTTTTGCTGAATACTAGAGGAACGACGGAGGTGTGTGTGTCTTCGGGATCGGTGTGTTAGTGCAGTAAAGTTTCCTCTGAATGAAATGGCATGTAAATTTGACCAGTGTGCAGAATGAGAATGTAGGCTGGTTCCCAGTGTTTGCTGAGCCAGCATTTGACCTACATCAAACCTCCAAACACAGAATAACTTAGAAAGCATCACCATGCTGGTCAACACCTAGACACAAGCGCACATCAAAGGGATTGTTCAAAAAAAGACCACAACTCTCCACGCAGAAGCACTTTTTTGAGTTTTCCCACAAATTACCATTTCAAATGTATTTGAGTTTATTATTTACATCTGATTAGTAGAAGTAGACCAGAGCCGGTTGAGACAGAAATCAAAGCAGATTGAAGGAGTGCAATAATGATTGGTGTATGGTGTGTTCTTGTATGCCACTGATGTTTTTGTAGTCCATATAAGGCCATTTCCATTTGGAGGTTTCAGCTCTGACGTAATATCGTACACATTATTTGTTATGCAAGGAGGAGGCTGAGCTTCTCTGTTATTGGAAATGCTTATGTATTGTCAATCAGGGAATGAAATCGCATAATATGTTCTGAGTTCTCATATGACTTATCTTATATGTGTATTTGCCATCCACATGTCAGTGCACTATTTATAACCCATGCTTATTTATACAAACAAACAAAGTCAAATGTCTATTTAAAAAAAACAAACAACAAATCCATGTCTGTCCACTCCCTCCTCTTTTTCTACATCAGCTGAAAAAAATGCATCAAAAGATGACTGTGCTGATCTATAAATGGCGTCACTAAATGAGACAGCAGAGTAAACAAAAAGGTTTTTTAAATGAGATTCAAATGGCTTTTTGAAGGGAATCAATAGCTGTTGTTATTTCTTCTCTAAATAACAACATGCATCACTTGGCCAGTCGTATGTCATGGCAGAGTCAGCTGAGAGCAGCTGTCCACGGGGAGATCACAGACCTTTGTGACACTGGGGGGCAAAAAACTGCAGGGGAAGCGTGTGTGTGTGTGTGAGTGTGTGTGTGTGTGTGTATGTGTGTGAGTGTGTGTGTGTGTGTGTATGTGTGTGTGTGTGTGTGTGTGTGTGTGTGTGTGACAGCTGGTTAAGTGCAGTCACTCGGTTCTCAGTCCTTTCAAATATAGCACAAGTTTGTCCAGACTGATCTTATGTGTGTAAGAATATGTGTTATGTCAAAGCAGAACCTTTTTTGTTGGAAACTGCAGGTGAAACTCAGTAGGGAAAATAATATTTAATAATAGCATCACACAAATACTTCATATACTGTATTTATCTGCATTTGCCCAGACAGTTGGCCCCTACCATTCAAATCTTATATCTTACACTGTTCTGTGCTATATAGCGTAGTTGGAAACACACTTACTGTAGGATCAGCTTCTGAGGTCAGACAACAACAACAACAATGTGGAGCAGGGTGTTCCTATAACAGAGAACATCGCTATCAGCAAACATAGGTTAAAGTAAAGTTTTATAGAAACAGTGATAATAGTAAAGGTCCAGTTTTAATACTCATATTTTACTTCTCTCAACTTTGTATCTGTTAAAAATAAAGATTTATCTGAAACAAAGCATTTTTTCTTAAACCAATTGAAAATATCTGAAATCAACTGTGGTTCAGGACTTTGCTCAACCCCCCCACTCGCTGCTTCCCTCTGATAGTGCACATAAGTGGCACTGAGTTGAGCGAGGGTTCATTGTGAAGGTGAGCCACACAGGGACTCAAACAGAAGATAAATCATTACAGGCCCTTATTGCTGGAGAACTGTACTGACCAAATCACCCGCAGAAGCGCTGCTGCTCCCAGGTGGCCCGGCTAGTGTTGGTGGGCTTAAAATCACTGTCTTCATTTGGAGAGCTACTTTAGAGAAAGAGAGAGGAAGAACGAGAGAGAGGGAGAGATCAAACCAGGCAGAGTGAGTGGGAAAAGAAACAAAGAAAAGAACAAAGACGGGTAAGTCAATGCAGAGAGGGGGGAGCAATCTCTGCCTCCAAGCCAATTACTAACTAAGGGCCATCAGACAAGGTTACCTTAGGCTAACCGCTAGTTCCAGGAATACTCCTCGAGTATTATCAGCTGACTGGTGCTGTGAGGCTCTGGCTGGCTGACTGAGAAGCTTAGACTGTATTTGTGTTAACCTGTGCCGTACAGACAGTGGAGAGAGTGCCAGTAGTCTGGCTTTACCTGCAGACATGCAGGACACACCTTTCCACCACACAACAGTTTCAGGGTCCATTGGTGCAACATCTGCAGCAAACTTCAAGCATATACATTTGGAAGAGTTTTATGGGGAATTTACCTCTACAAACCAGTCTACATAGGTGTGTCTTTGATTTATTTAAGGGTAAAATACCTGATGCAATTTATGCCATGAATGCCTTTAGTTGACACAATGTCTGTGTAGACTGAAGGCACACGTTGTGAGAGTGCTGCAGTTTTTATGCCCTTGATCTCGCTAACTCTCACCTCTATATCTACGTACCAGATGTGGAGATGCCCTCCGCTGCTTCATTTGGACGCCTTTGGCAGAACCAGGCTATTGTCGGCCAGTGAAAAGGGACTGGAGAATGGCAGCTGCCAAATAGCAAAACAGAGCCCCTTGCCAATCATGTCATCTTACTGGCAGATCAGTATGCTTGCCAGGATGTTAGATTTACGTGCAGACACTATGACAGGTTTGCCAAACATACAAGTCTGCCAGGGAGTGGGGTTACTACACAGAGACAGTATGAAGGCTGCGAGGTGGCTGGTGGCTGACAGGAACAGGGTCTGACTCTTTGGGGGAATCCAGGTCTGGTTGCTCAGCTGTCATTTAAAACAACATACAGGACGACATGTGCTGGCAACTTGCAAAACAGCATGTTTTATTTAATTATTTATTTTGGATGCAGTATGACGGATGGCGGCAGTATTTTAGATTAGGGCTGTATATTTGTGATTAGTGTACTCCACTGAAGTTGGTACTTGATGTTTTTTGGACATTGTGTGTGCGTGTGTGTGTGTGTGTGTGTGTATGTGTAGTTGTGTCCAGGGCTGCATGTGCAGAGCCATCTGTTTGCTGCTTTAGCAGTAGTCTTCCAGTGCCCAGGCTTATCTGTGCACGAGGGCAGTGGCCTACTTCAACCTTCTGCTTGCTCAGTGCACACAGCGAGCACACTGGTTTGATCACCCGTCAGCTTGTTCACAATAACTTTCCCTCTGTTCATTTGCATTAGCAAGTAACCTTCGGCTTGTCACTCATAAATGGAGATCTTTTTTGTTACACAGTTACTCCAAAATAACATTTATTTTCAACTTTTTTACAACAGTAATTTGCAAAACTTCCAATTATGTTTCTACATTATGTTAATACGTTACATATTTGCTGCACAATTTCAGTTGCATCCTTGCATACTTCTGTCTAACCAGACTGTATTGCTTTTTGTTATAAAATGTATTAAGATAACGACTGTGTTTGGATAATATTGCAAGTTTGAGTATTGGATGGTGGGTTAATCACACATAAACAGTCAGCAACAGCAAGCTGCCTCATGAGGAGCCAGCGGGGATGTGCTGCTCCTCATGTGATGTACGCTTCTTTGTGTACAGCATGTGACCAGACTAAGTGCGTATCATTTATGTAATGTAAATTAGGTCAAACATCTGGTTTGTTACCATGCTTTTATCCTGTGCATTTGATATCGTTGCAATGCAGCGCAGCGTAATCTGGTTAAGGTTTAGCCAAAATGAGAAAGAACTAAAACACAATTTGACTCTCAAGTCATGACTGTGAGACTGTTTGTAAGCGAAGCTGTGAGCAAATAGAGTGAACGATGCTACATGCCATAGCTTGTATGTGGGCTATAAGATCTTGCATTTATAGTAGCAGTGCATTAGGAGTGCAGTAAGCTGGACTAGTCGGACTCAGTACAGTTCAGAGGAGAGTATTAAGCTATGTAGGCTAGTCAGTGGGCCCTGTTCGGGAGTTGGCTGTGGCTAATAGGTCAAATGGGATGGGCAGGGCAGGGGATGAGGGGGAGGATGAGCAAGAGATTTTTAAGGCTCTTTCATTGGATGAGGGTTTGCTGGATGGGCTGAAGAGGGAAAGGAAAGGAAAGGACAATAAGCTGACATCATCATGCGAGTTCCCTTAAGTTTTTTATATATCACTTCATGTACCAACTTGTTGCATACACACATTATTGTTGTCAGTATTTTTGAAAATAAAATGATGATAAAATATGCACCACCTTTGAACTAGAACAATGCATGCAGGCAGACGCCGAAGAGTTTTTTTTTCAGCTTTAGTTCAGCCAGTTCTGTTGTTAGCAGTGTTTGTGTGCTCTGAACACAGTAGACAGACCAATGTTTGCTTCTTTGTGAAATATGAATGAGGACCTTTTATAATGTGGCCCCTCTGGACCGTGGTTATAAACAGGCCTGTCCTAAAGGTTAAGTTTGTTTACTTTGATGTCTAACATCCTTTTGCAGGTTTATCTAGAGAAAGTGAGTGTGAGGTTATTGCAGTCAGATGTAGCTTGAGTGGTTAACAAAAAGACTATATGTAACGTTATATGTAACATGTAGTATCAACAGCTTGGCAGGAAGTTAGACAGTATAGTTTGCTTCACATGCTTACATTTTGGAAAATGTGCTTATTCTTTCTTGTCAAGAGTTAGTTAAGAAAACTGATGAACTGATGAATCTGGCCTTTAAACATGCAGCCGTATACAGCAATATGCAGCCAGTAAGGTTTGCATAAATAATGGAAAGAGCAGGGAAGAAAACAGCGAGCAAGGCTACTGTCCAAAGCTAATAAAAGAAAACTCATTAACTGACACATTGAAAATGACAATTAATGGTCTTGATTAGGCCACTCCACCAAGTAACTGTGCCCAGCCAAGTGATGTTCTAGCACATTAGCCCCCATCAAACGACTTGTTGTTTTTATGCGGCTTTGTTTTTGCTGTTTTGATTAAACGTGAGATGTAGGTGGATTTTTTTCACCTTTGGACTGAGGTGGCTGAGCTCTTTACCGTTGCCAGTCTTTACGCTAAGCTAAGATGAGCACGTGTCCTGGCTATAGATAATGGGTAGATATGAAAGTGGTATTAGTCTTCTCATTTGACAATGTCTATTCCATGAAAATCTTTTAAAATCTTAAGATAACTGTGCCAAACTACTATTTATACATTAGAAAAGATCTATACAATTTCCTAGTCAAACACCATTACAGCTAACAAAGCACAGACAGAGATTTAACACCCTTTCAGGATGAAAAATGAGTTGGTTTGTGACTTTATTTTTACCTCAGCAGTGCTTTGAGCATGGTGCTTGATGAGTTGCTATTGAGCAGCTGGGTACACAACTATGCCACCTGAGTTTCACACGGATGTCTTTGCTCGCTTGTTGGTTCGCCTTGGTGCCTCACAGGCAGTGGCAACATCACAGGGTCCGCTACATACAAGAGCACAGCTCATCATGAAGCCCCCGGGTCTTCAGGAAGAGAATGGGACACAGAGCTCCACTTGTGTGTGGGCGCAGGTGTCCGGGCACATGAATCCAAGTGTAGGTGTGTTTGTTTCATTTCATGGTATTATTATTATTATTTTTTATTATTATTATTATTATTTTATTTTGTCCTTGCAGTGTGGAGGTAAAAGAATTGCAATTGGCATATGAGTCTGAAAAGAAATTCTAAAAGGATGCAGATTAAACATGAAAAGTGATCAGAGCTGCCAACTGTCATGCCTGAAGCAGTAGATACATGATTTTATGCTGAATCTCTCATCGCTCCCTCTTACTCTTCTGCTCTCACTTCTGAAGAGGTCTCACACTTGGAGAAAATGCAGCCGACAAAAGGTGGATAACACACATGAAACTGACCGATGTTGCTATCTGGCCTAAACCTGAATATTGGAGGTATAGTGTGCAAAATTGGGTTTAAAACTAAATACTAAGTAATTGAGTGTAAATTTGAAGTTGAAGAATCCAGAAACTTTAGTTTTTTTAGTTTAGTGTCAGAAAACGATGATTTATTTCACTTTTATATATGTATCAGTGTGTGTCCTGCTGTCCCTCTTATGTCAGACTTTTAGCAACATCATCAATCAACTCACTTAAACAGTATGTATGTGTGTGTGTGTGCATGTGTGTCTGTGTGTGTCCCAGCCCACCCAATGAAGCTGTGCCAGAGGTTCATCACATCACAGCATCAGGGGCGTTTGTTTGAAACTGAAATAAAAGTAAAGCCTATGAATAAAAGAGCCACATGAATAAAAAACACAGGATGCAAATGACTTGCCACGCAGGGATTGTGTGTGTGTGTGTGTGTGTGTGTGTGTGTGTGTGTGTGTGTGTGTGTGTGTGTGTGTGTGTGAGAGAGAGAGAGAGAGTGAGAGTGGAAGTGTTGCATTCACCCTGCATTTGTTCCCTATCCCATCATGGTTGCACTGAGTGAGTGAGCGCACACACACGCGCACACACACACACACACACACAGACAGGGTTCCATGCTCTCTGAGGTGTATGGTTTTCTTATGCATTAATCAACAGCAGTTTTGACACTTGGCTCTCGAATGAGGGGAGAGATTGGTTTTCACAGAGCCACGCTGTTGGTTCTCTCCACTCCACAAGCACTTCTAGCACTGCCTGGGGTGACTTTATCAATTAGGCCTCTCTGGAAACAGCAGCATCCACCCTCTTTCTTTTATCCTCCATTTTTCTTTCTTTTTGCTTATTTGTTCTTCCTCTCTGTACCTCCCTACCTGACTCCTGTCCCTCTCTTCTCATGGTGCATCTTTCTCTTGTCTCTTTTCCTCCTCGTCTATTACTGCTCAAACCTTCTTCTCACACTTCACACTGCTTTCCTACTCTATTGTCTTTTACTCATCTATACTATATCCTTTCTCACTTCTTCCCTCATTTTTCGTCATTCCGTTGTCCTTTCTACTCCATAAAAACATAGGATCACCTTCCAAATGTTGAGTAGCCTATCATTTATCCCAAGTCTGTGATTGTCAGTGCCAGTGAAAATGGCAGCAAGCTAATGGAATAATGTATCAAAATAAGAATGTGAAGCTTTTTTGTGTAACGTTATTACATAGTTAATTGCAGGTGGTGCTCATTTCTTAATTATTGACAAAAAAATGCCAAATGAAAAAGACAACAGGAGATGATAGGGTGCTGTTTTTAAGAGAGAAACAGTTTCCCATTTACCTCTTAAGAGAGTCTTATCTTGACAGTGTTCCCAAAACCACCAGGGAGCTCCTGAATCTGTGAAGCTCAGTTAAACTGATAACTTGCCAGTTGTCTAAAATTAGCAAATAGTGTCAACAGTTAAGTGTTAAATTTCCAAACCATAATTTAAATAGCTTCTATAGTCAAAATATTTTCGCTGATTTGATTCTGGTCAGTGGGCTGTTGAGTTAAATTAAGTTTAATCAATTTGACTTGACTAAATTATCTCAAAGTATTTATCAAAAGAGCATATAAAAGTTGTGGAAATAACATCCCACAGTAATGTAATAAAAGTGACAATGCAGCGTTTATCTACTACAGGTATATATAACTGTGGGCAGGAGATGGTCAGCATCAGGGAGAGCAAGCATATTGAGTTTTTGCTATTTCCTGTCAGTCAGACTGGTCTGGGACCTGCTGAGTTGCGCCTCGGGGCAGCTCAGGGCTAAAAGTGAGTTTTTTTGACAGAAAAACTGAGAGACTTGGAGTGTAAATCCGGTGAGATGGACAGCTCATTTGCATCACACCTTTGCACTTAAGCTGGGAGATATGATGAAGACTGCAAAACTCAGTGCTACACTCAGCCTTGGGCAAGAATAATAAAGAAAGATGTTAGAAAGGAGCAAAACAGGGGGAAATATAGTAGCAACATCTGTATCAAAACCTGGCCTGTCTTTGGCACTATTTCCCCAAATCAGTTTACTTTATTCTGCTGGTGATTAGATAATATCAGTTACCCAGCACAGCCACAGTTCCTGCTTTGTCTTTGTAACGTCACTGCATCATATTTTATGAATATTTTATACATCATACTGTGGTGAATACATTTTTTATCTGGGTGGCCATATTTGACAATGAGTGGCTCACCATTCATCCCTCACATATAAAACACTCTACAGTCTGTATTGTGGAAGAGTGGTTGTCTACCGGACATGCTTCATGAGCGGAGCTGAAGAGCTGGTGTGAAGCTTCAGCAGAATTGTGTGCAATAATGAGGCAACGCCAAGCAATGCCTGAGTGTAGTTGGGGTCTTTCACAATGTGTCCCTAAAGGGCTACCATACATGTCACCAATGACATATACTGATGAGTTTGAGTATGTGTGCATGCTAGTGGGTGGTATGTGTTTGTGAGTCAAGAGGGCATGTGTGTATATGTGCACGCTGTATGCACTGTATGTGTGCATATGTGAGCTAGTGTGTGTGTGTGTGTGTGTGTGTGTGTGTGTGTGTGTGTGTGTGTGTGTGTGTGTGTGTGTGTTCCTCCTTGGTCTTGGGAGCTTACAGGCTCTGTGCGCAGAGGTTCCCTAATCCAGTGTTTTGAAATGAGCCCTCCAGCTGTTGTGGGGTTGAGAGACTGCTGCCTTGGAGGAGGCTTAGAGATGATAAGATGCTCCTTCTATCTTCAATTCCTCCAGGATATTTCTTTCTTTCTTTCTTTCTTTCTTTCTTGTGTTTTGCACATTTAATATCTGTGTGGTCATGAGCAGAAACTCTTAGACTGATCTCATGCTGCCGATACAATCACACATTCTGTTAAAGTTGTAACCTTTTATATTTCTTCCTCCTCTTCTCTGTTAATCCTCCAATAAGAACAAAGGGTAGATTGAGTCTGTGCAGGAAGTGAACATTATGCACACAGAGGATAGAAGACAATCAGATTAGAGTAGTGAGCTAAGAATTTCTTATTTATTGTATTTCTACTGATGGTCTGAGATTGTAGATGTCATAAGAGTGATGAAAGCTCATTAGCTGCATTGTGACGTACATGCTGCTTAATGCGCGCAGTCTTATTATTTAAGCAATTGAGTTACAGTGAGGACCTGCTACTGTAAATGATACATATTGACATTCCAGTGGAATATAATGCCTTTAAGTGAAATTGCTTGCATAATTTATGGGACTTCTTTTCATGAATATATCGCTTATAAACCACAGCTGAGCGGAGCAGTTCATGCGCTGCCTATCTCCCTTTGTGCCGGCAGTGAGCCTTGCGGGGCGTGTGGTGTCTGCCAGCAGAAGGGGAAGCGTAGGAAGTCCAGCAGGTTTCAGACAGACAGAGAGGTAGCAACAGGCAGTCTGTCAGCTAGAATGTGATGGTGATATGCAAAAACCCAAATTCGGCAGAATTTAATTCTGAAATTGTCAGCAGATGGAAAATAAAATAGAAATAATACAGATAACTTGGTTTTACACACACACACACACACACACACACACACACACACGTATATATATATATATATATATATATATATATATATATATATATTGTTGTGCAATGTTGGGATGTCATTGCTTGCACTTGACATCTGGGTTGACTCCTACATACCACGCACATGCTAGTGGTTTCTGTGATTGGCTTATGTCAAGATCATCATCTTACATTATCACTAACAAGGACGATTCACAGGACATGATCAATTATCTGTAATCATATCACTGCCATCATCCTCCTCACCATGTTTAGATAAGATTACTTCCCACTGGGCTTTTTGGACATGGATACATGCTTGCGGGGGAAATCTAACTTAATTTAGGCTGTAATGTCTTTAGCTGGTCTAGAAATAGGATGCAGCATGTACATATTTGTCTCTGTGGGTCTGTTGTGGCTGACAGCTCAGTCCAGATGAGGAAAGCAGCTCCTTGGTTGCTTAGTTTGAGATGGTAAACATTTGTTGCACTAGAGAACGTGCATGGTTGTTTAGTACATGGTATACGCACAGGAAGCAGTGAATAGTATTCAAAATAACCATTACTATCCCCACTTGTCATGTTCATTTTGTATGTATTGATACAGCCTGCATTCCCATGAAAGCAGCAAGAGGCAAGTTGTTTTAGGAAATGAATAACTCAAGAGACAGCCGATCTTGTTTCTCCATATAACTATTACATATTTCATGTGATCCGTCATAGTGTGGTCTAGATGTTTGTTTAGCTGCTGAGAGCATTTCAAAAGATGAGCCTGGTTCAGATATCATGTTTGTTTTGCCGTATGAAGATGAAAAGGCAGCTCAGAGAGGACGCATTGAGAGATTAAACATGACTTTTTGCTTTTAAAAATATATTTAGGCGCTAGATGGCAGAGGTTCTGCTGATTATTATTTCTTGTATTTATAGACCTACCTCTGTTCTACAATCCAGCTTCTCTTACAAACTGCAATGATTTCTAGTAGAGATTGTACAAAATGTATTTGTTGGGAGCTGTGATTGCTACATTTAGATGTCTTCTCTGCTCTTTCTGTTCTTTTGTTTTGTTTGTTAACATCTTGGTACTGTATGTGCTTATCTATAAGACCCTAATCACTGCCTCCTTCCTCCTGCAGTGTGTGTGCGGGCGCTCGATGTGACGGTGTCCCAGAGCAGTATCCAGGTGGCCCGCGGCCAAGCAGCTGTCCTGCCCTGCTCTTTCACCACCAGCGCTGCCCTCAACAACCTCAACATCATCTGGATGGTGATACCGCTGTCCAATGCCAACCAGCCAGAACAGGTACAGTTCACATCTCTTATGCACTCCCAGTGACAGACTTGGTTTTTTTCAGCAAAAAAAAAAAAAAGCAGACAGTGAGTGCTGGATTAAAGAAGTGTTACAAAACAATATCCTTGGTATTTTGACTCAGCAAAACAGTTTGATTAGAGTATTGATGTTACGCTTGTAATTATGCGGAGTTCAGATGATGAGTCAGTAAACAGGCAGAGCTGCTGTGCACTATTTTGAGACACACTGAGAAGACTGCTACTACTCTGCTACAAGCTGTATGCATCTAACTTATGTTCTAATGCACCATTACTGTATATGCATCATGTGGATGGCCGTACTGCTTCCCAACACCAACCTTTCAGTCAAAGCAGGTACACACGACTTTACTCTTCATCTGTAGTAAGGTGTGCTCAGATGCAGTGCAAAGAGAATGTCAGAGGTTGCACAAATGCATAGAGAGTCAGTGGAACAATCCAGCGACAGGCGAATTGACACAGATTGAGGTAAGTGACCCAAATTAAAATGAAAACACATTTGTTCTAGTTTAAAAACTTGAGAATTGAGAAATTAGCACAATGCATCCACAGAGAGGATCTTTGGGGCTTGAGGGACCTCCAGTGCAGTAACAAGACAGTAATGGCTCTTGCTCATGGTGATTATCACTAAAGAAAACCCATGCTAGCATGCTATATATTTTGGCACATGCATGCCAAATGTGCAGTGCAAAAATACAGACTGCAAACCAATTTTGTGCAAATACAAAGACATGAAATTTCTCTTTCTGGTGCATCTGAACGCACCTTTTATTGGATATTTGTGAGTTATATAAGATATAGATATTAGATACATAGCTATAGTAATATACATAGAAGTAAACTGAAGGTGTGTTCATAGTCTAGATAACTATCACTTTTCAATCTCTGTTGTCGCCTGCAGGCCTGCAGTGTCATGTGGCACTTCTCTAGCTGTAAAACAATACTCATTTTACTGTTCTTAATATTATTTGGGAACACAGATTTAATTTGCACACAAAACATAGCATGATTTACACTTCAGTTATGTCTTTTTGGCACTAATTTTGTCTAACTAGCTTCTCACCATCATCCCTTCCTAGCCTGCTACTCTTATTTATGTGCTGTTTTTCTCTCACCTTCCCTTCCTCCCTCCTCTCTCTCTCTCTCTCTCGCTCTCTCTCTGTATCTCTCTCACACTCCTCCTCCCCCTTTGTGGACTTCTGTGATTCCATTTGAGTTGTTTAACATGCAGCTGCAGGCCGTACAAGCTCACCTGCCTCCCTTCACTTTGAACTCCGGTGCTGGTCGTCCGTCCAAATAATACAATCATCTTCTGCACTAATTATCTCACGCCCACGACAGGCTCTAGATCGCAGCTGTTCTCACCACACACACACACACACACACACACACACACACACACACACACACACATACACACACATACACACAGACAAACTGGCATCAGACAGACTGCTGGTCCAAATGCAGTTCAGCTCCTGATGCATACATACAGAGCTTGTATGTGTATATATATATATATATATATATATATATATATATATATATATATATATTTACTGGCTTCACACATACATGCATGCAAAGTGCACAATGAGCTTGACAACACAGCTGCATATTTCAACACATTCAAAAATGCACGTCACAGAGCAATGCTCTTGTGTGCACACCTGTGGATAAAGGCTAATGCTGTTGTCTTCACACACACAAAGAAAGTAAAAACAACAGTGAACACAGTCATGTACAGTGTATGTACTTACTCATGGATGAATGCATGTGACTTTTAGACAGGCGAGTGATGATGGGAACTGATACATGAAGAAGGCTGCATCACATTTGTTGTGTTGTCATGCTATACCTTCTCACTGTATGGCATCACAAATGACATACACATAGTAAGGTCCATATAGATGTATACCTGGGAACACTGGGTACATTTGCACTGATGCACACACACAAGTCTTTAAGTGCAGGAATGGAAATAATGGAATGGAAAGAAGAAACCAATATTATGTGAACTACAGCTCTGCAATCACGTTGTGTGTGTGAAACTGGTGAGCTGTCTAAAAAGTTAGTGAGGAAATAAAGTGCTACTTGGGGCGACAGTACAAGTACAAGGTCATTTTAGAGGAAGCGAATGTCATAAATGATTACAGCTGATGCTAAAAGCCATTAAAAAATTACTGAACAGAGCTCTGTACACTTCCACACTCTCACAACCTGTATTAGCACTTTAGTTAGCGCACTCGGACCAGTCAGATCTCTCTCTGCTCACATTTGAATACCAAGTTTAGATGGGACTATGATAAACGACAGTACTTATTTAGTAATGTCAGAAGATCCTCTTGTATATTCTGCTTGATCCTTTCCACACAATATAAACTATAGAACTGAGTCAAGTGTTAGCTTCATATATTTTGTTTATGGGTGGAAGTGCGCTACCCTTGTGCATCTGGAGTGTGTTTAAGTAATTAATACAAAGGGAGGAGCACACCAGCACACAGTACCAATAATAACAATAATAAACATGCAGTTAAGGTTCTGGAACAGTCACGGTTTGGTTAGGTTTAGGCACAAAAACTTCTTGGATAGGTTTAGTATTGTCATGGTTACAATAATAAACACAAGGTTAAAGTTGCGGAATGTTGAACATTGATAAAAGGAACAACACAGACCGGTTCAGTTCGGTATCAGTTTCAAACAGGAAACAAACAGCGGCCTCCCATGTGAAAATCCATCCATCCACAAACTCCTTCTAAGGTGGACTTTATCACTCTTTATCACCTGACTTCCTCCTTTGCTCTCGTCATGATTTCAACAGCCGCTAACCATGAAACGTTATATAGATTATAATAACCTGTTGCACAGATGACCTCTGAGGTCATTTTTTATAAGACAGGCCCTCAACTTTGCTGTTTTGGTCCAATCTACAGTAGGCAGACGTTCTCCGTGAAAAAGCTTTACAAACCAACTGTACACTACCTGCTCAGAACCAAAGCACCAGACAGACAAACTTAGCAACTAGCTGGTGAATCCAATGGATCATTTAGCAGCTAAACAGCCTCAGGAGTCAGTGGAAACAACATCAGACCCAGAGGAGAGTGAATATTGAACTTACATTACCCAGCTGGTCAAACACACAGCTCCAGTTCAATGCTAATGTTGCTTTGCTGGACATATAAGCAGGCAAATGTTTCCTAACATGTTCACTATACCAAGTTAAAAAGTGATGATACTGTGTGTTGTATTTACACCTTGTTTCTGCTGCTCACAAGTGTCAGAAAATCTCTTAGTGGAGGTTTAATGGGGAACACAGTGATAGTTTGAGAATAAAACAATCCTCTTTCTATTTCCCAAAATGTCAGACTTTTCCTTTAAGTGCTGATGAGCTTGATATATTAGAGCTTTCAGGAAAATTCCAGTGTAATCATGACTTAAATGTTGACATGTATGCTATTACCAAGTCTAAAACTTGTAATTACAATAATATGCCATAAATCCCTGTTACAGATCCTTCTGCTGTAATAACCCGAAAAAAAGAGCAATTAAGGGACAAACTTTATCAATCAGCTATGTATATTATAAATTCCTCAGTTTTTTACAAAGTGTCCACTATTGAAACTGACATGTATTAGATTGATATAAAATGTATTCATTAACATTGTAAGCACTCAACCTTGAATCTCGGTTCAACATGCAGGCATGTAGCTCACAGGAGTGTATCTGTGTGTGTGTTTGGGTGTGTGTGCAAGTTCACGTGCTGTTTTCTGTGTATGTAATCTGTGATCAAATGTCCTGACCTCTTTCCTCTGGGCTGCTAGGTGTGAGATAATCCAGATAAACACACAGACACATGCACACACACACACACACACACACACCCTAGACAATGGTTTTATGTTTCCGAGCTGTTGTTTATCCTCTTTAAACTGTTTGCTGGATATTGGTGTTATTTATGCTCTAATAAAAGCTCCAGGTTCACTCTTCTCTCACACCACCTGTGAAACAAATTCTGAAAACTGATTTTGTAGTTGCAATCATTAAAATAGTTGATATATCAAAAAATAATATGCAGTTCTTTGGAGCGTTCTCTTCACTCATGCGCCTGCTAGTTTAATATTGTCAATGCCTGAAACCCTTTACAATCCAATTTTGCTACATATTCTCTCCTTCTTTAGTTGATGAGAGAAAGTTGTTGAAAAGTTTTGTCACTTCAGAACTGATGAAAACTTTTTGCAATGTCATTTCTAAATTATTTTCAGTGTGAAAAATAAATGTAATATGTTTTCATCAGTTCCTGGAGAGGGAAGTGTTGATTTTTTTAAAACCTAAAATAGTAAAAACTGCACAGTTTGAGTGAAATGAGGCTCTAGTGAAATTGAGGTCATAGAGAATCTGTGGTGCAGAAATGATGTTAATCTGTAATTGAGAACATCTGTCATAGTATTTTAGATGATCAGATTCCGATCCTTATCTGAACCAAACAATCTGTCAGAGGATGGATAAAATAGACATGGTATTCATATACCCTCAAAATGTGACCCCCTTTTTCCCTGTTCAACACTGTCTAAACAATTTTTCCCGGACACATCAAAGAAAATTAACAATTTCAGACAAACTCAAAAATAACATGTTTGTCTGTGGCTGGGAATCCACCCTGTGGAAAGACCGAGGAGGGGTTAAACTACAATTCACAAATCAATTTCAACGCAATAATGTGATACTTTTCATTGATCAGCAGAGAAGAATTCTTTTCTTGTTTCAGAAGTGCATTGCCATTTTTACCAGTAGGAGGTCTAAGTGTCTTTCTTAAGGACCTTTCAGCAGGACCTCAGCCCATAACCTTCTGTTGAAGGACAGAGACCCACCCTGATTCCTCCATATCCAAATCACTCGCACACTTCAAACACCCAAGATCTAATGTGGCTAAGCTCAATTACAGTGAAGTTGTTCTTTGATACCAAGATGTGTGTACTCTAAGCATACAGTAAGTGAGTTGATCAGTAAGTGTACTGAGGGAGGTCATGCCATGAAAAATAAATGTATAAACCTGTTCGTCCTGCACAGTGATCTATGTGGGACCTTTTTTATGATGAGCTGTTGCTTTTCAATAATTTCAGTTTAATAAAACTCATTGTGTGCTTACACAAGGATGTCCAAATTCACATTTTGCTTATTTTCAGTGTCTTTCCATGGTCTCTTAGATGTGACAACATAACAACATTTTTCAGCAAATGACTTTAAATTTTCAGACACTTCCCTCCTAACCAATACTGCACCTACCCCTGCCTTACACATTGGACTTAGAATAACATAAACACATATTTCATTGGTATTGGATTCATTACAGTATCATTGGATCAGTTTATACCCATCATTATTTTGTATTTCTACAATCTGTTCCAACTTTCTCTTTATATTCTGAAAAAGGCTTTTTTCCCGCCTGTGGCTCCTATTTCACCTCCAGCTGCCTGAGGAAATGGAATTTCTCTTTGAATTCATCTCCTGAGGGCTCTTCCATTTTTTCCTCTTTATGTATTAAAACAAAATGTATAAAGTACAGTACACATTATGTCCATTATGCTCAGAACATGTCTCAGAGGATAGATGGAGATAACAGTGGCGGCTTACAGTCAGTAAATTGTTGGGAGGCTGGAGGGTTTTAGAGATTTATTCAGGCTTTATTGAGGCGATGGCAGTGTCCCTCATGTCTGTGACCAACAGAAGTAGGCTACGGTCATGAGACTGGTACAGTGAATGAAAATATCTTAAGGTTTGCTGTGTGTATCCAATCATGGTTCACACTCACAGGGTGGATCATCAAGCAAGAGAAGACTCGGGATACACTACAATGAGAGAGGATGCTTGTACGCTTGTGTAGGATTTTAGTAGGGAGAAGATACAGCAGAGTTTTACCGCTGGGTGAGCAGTGGGGCATCCAGCTAGCCCAGCTAGAGTTCTTAAGGCTAGCCGCCATCTGAGTGCCAGCCATGACCTCTTTTCTCCCTGCGTACAACTACAAAGCCAACCAGGTCATGCGGGAGGATGAGGTGATTTACGCACACACATAAATGTGGCTCAGCACAGTGGACAGAGACACAGTTTGGAAAAATAGTTAGAATGTGGCACAAATAAAGCTGGAAACACACAAGAGTTCACAATACTCTCTTTTTTAATGGTCAGGAGTTTAAAACCCTCAGGAGAAAAAAACAAATAAACAAAAAAAGCAGGGACAGGTGTAAGATACTGCACAGGTTAGGGCCTCCTTTAATCCTCCGCTCATTCATGCACACACACAAGCACACAAACAGAATGTGGAGGCCGATTGATTGGATCACTTTCACCGAGCATGCAGATTATACTGTCAGGTCATCAGGAGTGTAGAGTCAGGTCATAGCAGTGCTGTCTCTTAGGGAGGGAAACAGAGTGGTAGAGAGAGACAGACAGACGGACAGATAACTGGAAGACGATTTGACAGGAAAAGCAGACAGACAAAATATAAGTGAGACCAGACACTTAATACACTGAGAAACATTTACTATGGCAGGACAATTGCACACAATCACAAGCACACTATTCAAAAATTGCATTCCCCATGAGTAAATGAATATACACTGAGACACTATAACAGAGACACACACACACACACACACACACACACACACACACACACACACACACACACACACACACACACACACACACTCACACACACACAGGAGATGCAGTTGCAGACTCTCATCACAGCTGAGGAGCTGCCTATTCATCTGCACATAAGAGGACAAAGCGAGCGGACCGCATTCAGGAAATTGCAGCCGTGCAATTTACAACAGTTAAGCAGTGGTGGAGGACACAGTCATATACACACTCCTGCACTTTCATCAGAACTGTCACTCTCACACATTCACACACACATACACACACACACACACACACACACACACATAAACGCGCGCACACACACACACACACACAAACACACACACACACTGGTGCTGGTTGTTTCCCTGCCTGGGTCTTTGAACAGTTCAATGAGGGCTCTTTTCACCAAAGTGAATAGCCCCTCTGATTCGCCTCCACGCTTTGTGTGTGTGTGTGTGTGTGTGCGAGCGTGCGTGCGAGTCAGTGCACGCGCGTGTGTGAGAGAGCCAGACTTGTGTGCGCATACCATGCGTTTGTGTGTGTGTCCTCTTCATCTTTTGTGTGGGCCCAGCTGAGGGGTGAGAGCTGTTTTGCATGTGGCTCGGCCTCACAAACGAGCTGTTCAGCCCAAGTTTGAAGTCTGAGGGAAGCTTTTCAACAAGCTGATCCTTCATTGCTCTTTAATTTGGACCTGAGACAAGCTTACCTCAACCTGGGGACACAAATTCATCTGTACAAGTGTCTTCTCACTGTGATTATTTCTGGCTGGATTTGATTCCTTGTGCAGAACACTGTCTGCGATGCTTCTCCTGGATTCATCAGATTGCAGTTTATATATTTCCAAGATAAAATGTTTTCAATTATGCATACCATTTACTGAAGGCTTTTATCTGAAGAGCCTTATAGGACCATGAAAGCATACTTTTAGTATGTACTCCTTACGCTAGAATTTACCCACTGAGCCAGAAAAGACCACTTACAAATAAAAGGTTTTTTGGTTTGTCTGTCTGTTTGTTTGTATTTTTATGTTCAGACCTTTTACTTACTCTGTCCACTGTCAAAATATTTTCTAGTCTCATAGTAGAACTAGCTCTCCCTCTAGTGAGAGATATTTGTAACAGGCCACTAAAGGAAATGTCCAAGAATCATATTCATGTACAGATCCAATAACAAGAGGCACTGGGTTCTTATGACTATAATAATTTTAATAGAATAGATATTTATTTCTCCTTTCTTTTCCCTGACATCACCAATGTTTTGTCATCCTCCCCTTCCCATTTACTTATCTATTTCACCAATCTATTTCTTTCTATCTTTCTCTCCATCCTATGTCCTAATCCAGGTGATCATTTACCAGGGCGGCCAGGTGTTCAGCCTCGCCAACCACCTCAATGGTCGTGTGGGCTTCGTGGCCACCATGCCAAGTACAAGTGCCTCCATCTTCATCAACAACACCCAGCTGTCCGACACTGGGACCTACCAGTGCCTGGTCAACAACCTCCCAGACAGAGGGGGGCGCAACATCGGCGTCATCGGACTTACTGTGTTGGGTAACCTCACACCTCCACAGATAATTAAATTTAAACACAGTCATCAATGTGACAAATTGTAGGAGGCTGAATGTTTATTTTTCAGCTTGAAAGTAACCAGAAGAATCTTTTAAAGACAGAAATTTAAGCAGCATGCAAGCACGGTTGGAAATATGAGGCTCTCAGCTTTCAGCTTTTTTTAATATATAATTTCCTCTGCAATTAGGAAAACATTACATTTGCTTTGTAAAGTGGTTAACATGACACCGCCCACTCTCTTCATCTGCCAGTACCCCCCTCGGTGCCAGCGTGTCGAATCCAGGGCACTCTGGATGTCGGCAGTGACATCATGCTGTTCTGCAGCTCAGAGGAAGGTATTCCCACGCCGTCCTACTCCTGGGAGAAACTGGACGCACTGCCCAAGCTGCCGCATAACGCCATGCAAGGTATTACAAACAAGCTGGCCGTCGGAGTTCCCTTTTGCCCCACCTTCGCTGGTAAATCTCACACATTTAGCGCAGCTCAGACTCAGCAACAATCCCACCATCACTGCCACCTGTCATGTGCCAGGCCCGAACAACTGCCCGCCCGAAGGTTCCTCCCCTCTGATCCTGCTGAGGGGTGATGATAGATGGATGGAGTGATTGAAACCATGTGAATTTGTGAACGAGTGTGTGTCTGTGTGTCAGGAGTGTGTTTGTGTTTGAGCAAAGTGCTGGTTTTGTGCAGTTTCTCATGCTGAATACTAACTCTGACACAGTTGTGTCAAATAGACACAACTGTAGCCACACTGCTTCTACTTTAGTGACCTAACATCCATCCAGGATTATTAGAGTTGCAGTTGGTTTTCAGCATCAGAGATCAAGTGTAGTGGACTCTCCTTTTTTTATTTTCCAGCTGTGTTCATTGAAATAATCTTCATCACTGTCACTTGATTTGTTTGTACACTCCTGGTCAATAGCAGGCTAATATGCAAAGAGATCACATCAACTGCAGATAGCAGCATCCCACAACAATAAAATTCATGTTTTTACAGCTACAGAGACAAATATTGTAGACAGTGGAAGAGGATTGTACATTCGAAGAAGCTGAATCATAACTGCAAATACAGTCACAGGGGTTCTTGAATGCAGGTCTTTATCAGCATTTGTGATGTACTAGTTAACATGTCTGGTAATCAGCTCTTCAACATGTTAACATCTCACAGAGCTTCAAAGAGGAAAATTGTAGCTCACCACAATTGCAGTTGAAATAGTTTTAAAATTTTTTTAAAAAAGTCACAAAATGAAAAAGGTTTGTTAGATGACATAGCATTTAGATGAAAAACATGTAACGTATCACATGAATCACCTCTGCAGTTACTTACTTTCTAGTTAAATTACATTAATGTTTACATTATTTGTAGTGTGCGTAGTGCCGTATTTGGGTTTGTTTGCTGCTGTTTGCATTTGATTCAAATTGAAATCACTTCCTGGATTTGTCAATGTCACTCTTGTCACTTTGTTTGTTTGACACATACAGCCGTGTCATGTCACTGTCAAGGTGAAAATCTGGCTCACTTCTTGATACTCAGATATTCAGGAAATGCTGAAGCCTTTACAAGTCCGGTAGTGTACATCCCAGTGACTCTAAGCTCACAACTCAACCCTTTCATCATTTATGAAAGACAGGAAACTGCAGCTTCACTCTTTGTAATTGCACAGTGTACTGTACCTCACTTGTACACCTTGTATTAAAGGCAAATAGCACCCTCTATTGGTAGATTGTAGTTCAGTTGAATGTATTGCAATACTTTAAACATTAGTGTAAAAAATGAAACAAAATTGTCAATTACTTTTTCAGTTTAACACATTTCAAATCATGTTATATTTTGCACTGTTTTTGAAAGGATTTCTGATATGCATGGGGTCATACAGCATGTTTTTGTGCCTTGACACTATGCTCTGTGTGTACATTGTTTGTGTTTATGTCACTTTAAATGTGGCTCTGTGTGTTTCTCTTCCAGACCAGATGCAGGGCACTGTCACACTGAGAAACATCAGCACCAGCACATCTGGACTCTACCAGTGTACCTCCAGCAACGCTATTGGCAAAAGCACCTGTCTGCTCAACCTGCAGGTTGTAGCACGTAAGTAACACACTCAAACACACTGCTCCTTCATTGCTGCATCCATGTGACACCTTTATTGTCATAGACAGGCAGGCTGACACATGGCAGACACATGGCTGAGTCTATGCACATTTATAGATGGAGAAGCTGCCTTCTCGTCTCACTCAAACACTTGTCAAAAAGACAGATACACAGAAAAAACAAGCAAACAAACAAAGGACAAGACCAGAACATCTTACGGACAGTAGGACTGTCATCTGCCACCAGTCAGAGAAAAAGACAGAGAGTCGGTTCGGGTCATACAGGGTCAGACAGTTTGGATAGCTTGACAGGAGGGACTGTAACATGCCTCTTTTTTTTTTTTTTTCATCTGACAATATGTGACAGGCAGACGCTCAGTGTCAGAAGTGTACTGGCTGTGTGCTGAGTCAAGTCAAGTCAAGTCTTATTTATACAGCTAAATATCACAAATTTGCCTCAAAGGGCTTGACAATCTGTAACAAAATTACAACACCGACTGTCCTTAGCCCCTCAAATCAAACAAGTAAAAAAACGTTTTACAAGAAGAAATGGAAGAAACCTCAGAAAGAGCAACAGAAGAGGTTTGCCCTTCCAGGATGGACAGACAAGCAAAATACGTTGTGTTTACAAAAAAAGAGTGTGTACACACGACGGACACAAAATTAGTCTGTCTGTCAGAGACCACAGTGGGTCTCAAACATGCTAAAATGGCGCAGATGTAAATGTTTTACTCAAAACTATTCTGTTCCATTCCTGTTTCTATTTTACTTGAGTATAACTGGAATAGGACAGATGTGAATGGCGAGCACTACTCAGTTTGGTGCATATTCAAAGCAGTCCTGGATTTCTCTGTTTCCATTCTTGCCCTGCTACATATTTATTTTTGAACTTGGAGATGTTCTGCTACTATTGTCCAACAAAGAAACTTCAAGCAGCAACACTTTTTAAACAGCTGCTTTTATTCAGGTAACACTTGCCATGAAGTTCTGAAATTGCATTTTAAGATATATTAGCATATTACCTGAGAAGGCCTTAAATAGCTTGATCCAAAATCCAAATGGCTTGAAAGTGTGCACATGATCCTGAAAACAAGTCAATCCCCAACCCATCCTGGATAACTTAAACTGAACTTACTGTCCATTACTTGGCTTGTCTTGTGACACTTTCCCCTCTTGTCTCTGTGTCTTGCAGCCCAGCCTCAGAGTGTAGGTCTGATAGCAGGGACCATCGCTACAGGAGTCCTGGCTGTCGTCATCTGTTCCCTTTTAGTAGTGGTCACACTCTTTTACTGGAAGAACAAGAACAAATACGATGAGGAGGAGATCCCCAATGAGATCAGGTTGGTCACAGGCCATTTGCAACCAAAAGCTACCGTAGTTTTTAGTGTGAGAAAAACAGGCAACTGTGTCAGAGTGGAGACTGCATTTGTGGTCTATCATCTCAATTTTAAAAGGTGATAAGATGTAGCAGCAGCTTTGTGTTTCCTATTGTAGAATAATAAGTCTGTCAGTGTTCAGCTTAATTTTATCTCCTGGCAGCAATTTTCTTCCATCATCAATAATTTCTCTGTTCAAACAGTCTGTGAAGCTTTTTCAGTTGTTTAAATGGGCTGCAATTTCTTCCCTAAATCACTCCATGAAACGTTTGGAAGATAACTCATTGTTCAGATATCAAAGGCTTTGGTTGATGGGATAAGAGCTGCTTCATTTTGGGCTCAACTATGATCCCAAATTTACTGCTTCCACCCACATGGCTCTGCCTTTCCTCACAATGGAATAGCCTATATATTATCTGAGTCAAATACATCAGGAGCAAAACTCTTCGGCCCAAAATTACTCCTCATAAAAACAACAGGTGAATTCAAAGTTGTTTTTATTAACAAAATTGTTGACACTTTTTAAAATAATGAATAGCCCAGTAACAAATCCCACCTTTTAAAGCTTATGATGTTCTTTGTTTTGCTTCCTGTCTCAGACCATGTAAGATCACCAGTTTTTGGCACCTTTGTTGCTATGGCATTATTTGCACAGGTGTTTCAGGTGTTGTGACCACCTGCTGTAGTTGAGTCTTGAAAGATCAAAAATGAATATATAATTAGTTTTTAGATTCTGTCTGTGTGTTGCAACTTGACTACATAGAAGAGCTCTTTTCATTTTTAATGATTCAAATGTGCTAAATATTAGAGGATGAACTAATTGCCAATCTTATTGCTATGCTTATTTTACTGATATCAACTCCAGTCAGTGATAAAGCATCAAGGATTCAAGAATGTATGTCTAACTAGCATTTTTTTTACTATGTTTGAATTTTGAACAATTACTAACCTTTAGTATTATTATAGAAGCTGAACTTCCATTAAATTTATGTGTCCTATAAAACGAAACAGAAGAGGAACTGAATCTGTGAATCTAATAAAACACTGAACTTAAACTTTGTTATATCAGTTGCTTATTCTTCTAGTTCTTCGCGTGTCATAAGAATATAAATGTATATAAAGTGAGGCTATTTACTCTGACATCTGAATAAACTTCTTTTACAATATACTGTACATCACTGGTCCAGGGTTAATGTAAATATATTGATAAGAGCAGATATATTTTAAGCTAATAAACGGGACTTTGAAGTTGCATTTAAAGGTGCAGATGTTTGTCCAACCATAGTGACCTCTCTTTGAAATCTCTCCCCAACAGAGAAGATGACCTTCCTCCTAAGAGGTCATCATCAGTGAAGGCTTTCCACGCAGACGCCTCATCATCGGAGAACGACACGCTGACGTCTACCAACACGTACAATAGCCGCTACTGGCACAACCCCAAACCCAACTATGACACCAACTCCTACACTCGCTACAATGGAGACACACGCCAGACCTTCTCCACTGCTGCCCATGGCCCACATGGACAGGCCCAGAATGCAGGACACAGCCATAGCACAGTGGTCACAGCGCCTGGCTCAGCACCACTGTCCCGCCATGCGCCGCCCACAACGGCAACAACAACATCGTTTGCCAATGGCAGCCACACACTCCCGCCACCAAAGACTCTGGTGGTCACCACGAACTCTGCCCCGTCCCCTCCCACCATGGTGCGCAGCAACGGCACTGTGAGCCTCAAACCAGTGGTGACATCAACACATGGGCAACACACACACTCCTACGCCGTCAGCCAGGCCACGCTGGAGCGGATGGGGGCAGTACCTGTCATGGTGCCCGCCCAGAGCAGAGCAGGCTCGCTGGTCTGAAATCTGATTGGGTAAACTGTTAGCTTTGAAAACGAGATTAAATGAGTGTTTGGTTGTGAAGTTTGAAATCCACTGATGAAAAACAGACAGGATATGGGCTGAAGCAGCCCACTGCCCTTTTCAGCTGTGTCTTTCTTTCTGTATGTCTCGACCTTTTTATCTCAAAACAAACTGGGATTTTACAGTGCAGAGTTCATTTAATGCCAATTCCTTGATGGACAAGACCCTCCATTTTGTAGACAAGCACTACACAGAACTTATTTGTCCCCTTATTGGATGGATTGTCCTGGCGGGTGCTGGTGGGAACTACTTTTCAACCACTTTACAACACTGGAGGGAATATTCCAGCACAACCTGGATTCCCAGATCTCATTCAGGGCCGGATGGTTGTGATGATTGTGTTTTATTTGGACTCAAAGCAACACAAGGCATTTTCATCTCAGTGTGTCCATACTGCATGGTCAGAGAGAAGTGAGCTCGGATTCCCACATAAATGCATGTGTCCCTTGTTTTAGGATGACAAATTAAGTCCATATTATTTCTTATAATTTCTTCTCGCATTTGTAACTTGGATTAAAAGTAATGCTAATGATGATGAGGCTTGTGCATTGGAAAAAGTGAATGTTGTGTTGAGAGAAACTTAAAGGATGAAAGTATAAGAATGAAATAATGGTGGTTAAAATGGCCTTAGAAGCTTAGAAAGACACGTTTTACTGGGTGCAATACATCACTGACTATATTTTACTTCACTGAATGCAAATATTTTCGTTTTGTTGCACTTTTCAGAGCATATATCAAAATTGCTGTCTTATGAATAATAACTCAGTCTTACTAATGAAATACTTACCCATACAACATGGATCAAAACTTCTCTGCACATGCAAAATACCGGTGATATTTGAAGATAGTGCATGTGCTGTATTTTAAGCTGCACAAAACTTTTCACAAGAAGCTAATGAGCAACTGCAGATGGATATTGTTGTAGTCTTTGCTGTGTTCACCCTTGTTGTTGTACTAATCTGGTTCATGTCACATCAGTGCTGCTTTGAGAGGACGGGGATAAGGGGATGTCTTATTTCATAAATGCTTTATAAAGAGACAAATATATATTTAAAAAAAAATTTTCCTTTGACAAAGGCTAACACCTACTGTTTTCTACTGTACATACTGTAACTACAACATTAGGCTAGTTTGTGGATCAAAGAAAATACATGTCTGACTGATACATATTTTACAACTCACGTGTCTTAATTTTAAAATGGTTCTTTTTCTTACATTAGACAACAAGCTGGATTTGATAGACAGTGTTATTGGTTTCAATCAAGTGATTTTTTTTTTTATGATTTCATTTTCTAATGAGTATTGCCATTTCATTACCAGGTCTGAGGTAAGGACAGTATGGTTTAACACTAATGACTATATGTTTAACTCTAAATAAGAGACACCTAAGCTGTACATGGTAGAAAGTATCACTGTGTTTCTGACCTACTGTTTTTTGTATTTTAACCAAATTTCACTGGTGGAGAACAGTCTGAACTGTCTTATTATTTGTATTTTACATGCAGTATTGGAACGAGTGTTCAAAAGTAATTTCTCTCTATGTTTAATTTATGTTTTTTTTTTTTTGAATTGGCATTTAAAATCTAACGTAGAAACAAAAAAGTGCTCGTACTTCAACAAATAGAATGTCATGACTTATGGTGAAAACTATTTTTCATTACTATTATTTGATCCAGATGACTTCACTGACTTAGGGACTGTTAGATGCACTCAAAACACAGAGTACTATTAAAGTTAATCGAATTTGAAAATTAAAAAGAAGATTTAGCAGTGAGCGTAGTATTAACTTAAAATTCGAGATGGAGGAAACATTAATAAACCCAACAAATGTTTGGATCATAGGTATAATTAATTCCAGCCAAGATAATGTACTTTTGTATTGTTGATGTCATCCTTTAATTAACACATACATGGACTGAGTCCTGAATATAGACCTGATGAGTACAAGTCAACACTGGTTTTCCATCACAGTTTGTTGTCAGATGTGTAGACCTGCAGTTTACATGGACCTGGATAATTCTGAACTTTTCCTGATTTTTCCCTGGAAGTCATAATGGCAATTTTATTTATTCACTAGCTACTGCATTACGCGCCAGTTTAGATCCACCACAAACATGCATCTTTATCAGCATAGAGTTGACCTAGGTCAGCTACACACCCTCCCACTGCTTTTACACACATATTCATCCTGTTTTTCTTCAAGGCTACTGGCTACTGTGTGGCAGAGCTACAGTCCACCTGCAAGACATACATATACACACACACTGATTTATAAATACAGAGGCTCAAAGAGGTCAGAAATTCAATTATCAATCATTATCTCCCTGACTTTTTTGGCTGACAGAGTTTTCAGAATAAAGTCCTCTGTCTGTGTAGATTCCTGTCACCATTTCTCCAAGTGTCCCTGCCCTGAACACTGACAACATTAAAGAACTTTTCTTCTAAGATTTATGGCTTTATTCTTTCCAGAGAGAATGGCAAGCTGGAAAAGCTAAACTGAGATTATTTTACACTAACTCTACCCTCCATTTGCAATGGAGGAAGGAGAGCACAATCAGTAGAAATCTACTGAGGTTTTAACCCAGATTAAATAAACATCTCGTCTTCTACCCTGGCCATAGGTTGGCATATGGTACACAAGGTGGTATATGGGTTGTACATATATAGATAAATAATTACCTGTGGTATATTGCCAATAATAAAAAACAATCTGTAAATATGTATAAAAATACATCTTGTTCTTACTGTTGGATTTAAATGAAATAGGAACAATAACACTGGAACTTGTAGTGAATAAATATTGTTAATACATTCTAGTTGGCATCCTGCTCATTTATTTGTGTGTGTGTGTATGAGTGAGTAGCATGACACAAACTGCCGAAATGCTTCCTGTATTCAAGGTGAATCTATCAACATTGTTTTTAAAGAAAAAAAAAACAATAACAGTGACATAAGCCTTCAAGCAGATCATTATTTAGAAACATTTTCCTGTATTGGAGCTATATTTAAAACATACAGACTCTGTTTCATGTAGGTATTTGTGTTCAGAAGGAGCTGCTGGGTCCCGTGGTGGCAGAAAACTGTGTGATGTGAATAACACATTTCAGGGCTCGGCAAAGCTTTCTATGAAACTCACTCATTGAGCCTTTGGTGTTGCTGCAGGCTGTTAAGACAGCCATGAAGAACAGAAGCTTCACAGAATAACAATATGAAAAATATGCAAGTGTGCTAGTTTCTTCATGCACTCGTGGTTTCTATTCCCAAGATAAATTGTGTAATACTTCACGAGTGAAATACCCTCGAATGAAGATACTGGTACGGCCATGATACATGAACAGATGCATTTTTCTCAGTTTAAGATACAAATTAAGCAACTATATTTATTATGTGCCTTCAATGCAATAGCATTGAGTAAATACAGCAGCAGACATATTGAATTTACTTTGAGCTACAGAAACTTTTCAACTATCATATTTGCTCTCCCATAGACTGCAATACAAATTCAGAAGCTGAATTGCTGTTAAATGTTTTTTTAAACATGTTATATAGTTTTTAATGTCTGTTTTAAACACCTGGTGTGTGTGTGGTTATCCTGACGTTCACAGTGTAGAGTTCAGAACAAATGTGAAATTGTTCACCTCATGGTTTGCCATGGCAGACACTTTTTGTTAGTTTTGTTTGGACTTTTTCTCACTTCCTGTTTTATTTTGTAATTTGTTTCCTTGTGTGTCTCGGTGTTTTTGCTTCCTGTCTTGGTCCTGTTTCTGTGTGGTGATTGTCTGCCCCGCCCTAATGTGTTTCACCTGTGTTCTATCACCCTTGCCTCCCTTGTGTCTATATAGTCTTTGTGCTCCCCTTTGTCTGTGTCGGTTCGTCTGTTGATTTCTGGGTTTGTCCTCGTCGGTTCATGTGCCTGTTCATGTCTGGTTGGTCGCAGAGCTGTTCATGTGTGGTTGTCCTCAGTCTGTTCATGTTGTCTGTTCCTGTCTCCTGTTTTAAGTTCCTGTGCTTCACCAGTGTTGTGTGTAAGCTTCTTGTTTTGTTAAATAAACCTTTTGCACCGTCCCCCAAGTGTTGGCTGCATTTTGGGTCCAGCCTTACCCCTCATACCCTGACAGTACAAACCGACCAAAGAAATTGACCCAGCGGCCTACGCCAGCCTCATGTCTTTCTTGAGGGTGCCTCAATCCTCTCAGCCAGCACCCTCGTCGGTCTTCAGGCCCCTTTGCATGCTTGCTGATCCCCTCTCTGACTCGGACCTGGACGACCCCGACGAGTCCCCTTTCAAGGGAACTCGTCAGGGTCTTTCAAGGGAACTCGTCTGGCACGGAAGACGTGGGAGACGGGGAGACCAGAGTTTGCCCGAGAAAAGAGAGCCGGCTCTGTCTAGCAAGTGCACGGACAGATGCACAGCAAGACGAGCAGAGGGAGGAATCGGGAGCCAGAACGACCATCTGAGAGGCAGCAGCAGTCCCGAGCGCCCACCCGCCGTCCAGCAACAGAAGGACACCCACCGGTTCATGCCAAGGAGCTCTGCCCCGCAGTGTGGGTATCCCTTGGGGACGTTAGTAACACTCCTGCTGTCGAATCATTGTTTTATTGTTGTGTTGCTGTATTCACCATACTGACAGAGATTTTGCTGTGTGTCCTCAAGTGGTCAGTCCTGGGCGTGTGTGAGTGTGCACTCCCGGAAAACCCCGTAGCTTTTCGCTTGGGAGGGGGAACAGTCGGTGTGGGCACCACACCGCTCACAGCCATTTAATTTAATTTAATTTAATTTTAATTTAACCCTCCTGTGGTGTTTGGGTCAAATCTGACTGATTTACAAATTCATAAAATCATAAAAATTTTATTTTCCTCTGATTGTCTCAAGGCCTTATGATATCCTCCACACTTGGCATTTGAACATATAAAATTGTTGATCACCACTTTCATTGAATTTTGATCGATCAAATCAACTTTGTAACACATTTGGTGTTCCCGGTGGAAAACATTGTAGGGATGACTCCAGGGCCAACATGGTACGCAATATCTCATGTGGATGACAGCTGTGCCCCAGGAGACAATAAAATAAGACTGACATGCTACAAATGTGATGCCTACATTTGCAAGGCACACTCCAACCTGATTGTACAATGCCACTCCTGTGTGTGAACACGCGCACACACACACACACACACACACACCACACACACACACACACACACACACACACACACACACACACAGATGACTATTCATGTTGATTTTCTCATGTTCTGTGAATTTGGTCTCTGTTTTGATTATTATTGTAATTTTCAGTGTCTATTCTTTGTATATTCACTGCAGTTATTCATGTTCACCACTGGTTGAAGACATTGTTTACAGCATTAAAAGGTGTTAAATAAAATTTGGTGATGATTGTGTTTGAATTATGTTTTTCGTGTTAATGTAAGAGCAGTTAAACCAGACCAGTCAAATTTGACCGGGAACACCAAAGTAAGGGGGGGGGGGGGTGTGACTGCTCACTTGGAGGGTCTATTGTGTATTTGACGGATTTATACATGGCCATTATCATTTATCTAGCTCAGCATTTCCTGTACTGGAATACTGAGAAACTGCAGTTCTCAAATGCATCACTGGGGGGCAGTGTTTATACAGTCAAGTGGCCTGAAACTGCTGAAAGATGTTCTTTAATTCAGGCTCACGTCCCACCATAAGAGTTCCAGACAGTAAATTCTGGGCCATTGATTATAAAAGGCAAATGGACTTATTTAAAGTGAGTGAAATAGAAGGGAAATGACTGCTGGTAGAACACTTGTCTTAATGCAATCTTAATTGATGCATTTTAATGACACTAATCCTCATGGTTTCATTTCTAATGTGAATTTCCCCCAGTAGGGCCTATGCCTCTTTTCTTCCCCTCCAACCCATTTCAGCTTTAAGAAGTAGGAGTGACCTTTGGAAAGAAAGCAGTGAAAACGTCAATGAGTCAGAGCTCCTGAGGATTGTGCTCATTTTTGAGACCCTCGGCCTGGTGTATGTGTGTGTGCTCACACTCCCAAGTAAACATAGAGATTAATTATCTTCTGATCAGATCTAAATTCTGATTAATCAAATGACTCATATTCCCCAGCATCTCCATTTTTTTCTTTCTTGCACCACAGCTGTTTCACTCATTTCACATCATGGTCGTCCATTTCTCCTGAGCACTTAAATTGTGCTGCATTGCAAATGCAGAGTTAACTCTTTTTTTTTCTTAATAACTTTTTTGCTGGTGTTGCCATTATCTTCCCCTGACTGTTATTTGTTCCTGTTTTATTTTGAAATTTGGATACATTTTGTATCTGTTAGCTGCTTTGCTTTGTCTGTTTCCCGCCTGTTTGATGGCTGCCCCGCCCCAATTAATTTCACCTGTTCTCTATTAACTTTGCCTTAGTTGTGTATTTAGTTTCTGTGTTCCCTGCACGCGTTTTCTGGTTGTTTGTTTTGTTCCTGTGTTTGTTCCACAGTGTTTTTAATCAGTGGTTACTGTTTCTCTTCCTGCCTGCTTTGTGTTCGAGTTCAAAATGTTTCTGTCTGCCTGTAAGTTTGAGACATTTTGTTACTATGCATGTTCGCTGCACTTAACTGCCTTTGTGTGTGTCTGCGGTTGCGTCTCCCTGCCTGTGCTGTGACAGTTGTAGGTTCTGCATGGGTGTGGGTTTGCATACAACACGTTCACACTATGTTTGGAGTGAAGTCATTAAAATAATTCTACTGTACCCTCCCAAAGTCTGCTTTTCCGAGATGACCGATTTAGGTATGCTAGCATTTGATTGGCTGAATGGCTGGGGGAGGCTGATGTAATGTACATATTACACTTGCTGGCAGTGACGGAGGAGTCTAGAGCGGGTCAGTGTGCCGCTGACTGGTAAATTATCAGTGCTGTCAATCCATACGTCAAGCATATTGCCTGAACTGCACAGCATGTGTAGCTTAATTTTGTCCAGGAGCCTTTCCACCACCCTGAGCATAAGTCATAACTAACCAGCCAGCAGCTGCATTGATTTAAAATGTAAACCTGCTTGCAACCTAATGCCACCAGTCTTACATTATTGGATTAATACCAATTGAGCAATGGATTAGGAGCATAGAGATCTTAATAATAATTTATTAATACTTAATAAACCAAACATCCTCTTTTGTCCTCCTCTGTTTTGGCAGGGTTGTTGTCTCTACTAATGTTGAGATCAAATCTACATTTTTTTTTTTTTTTTTTTGCAGCCTTTTTGGCTACTTCAGCTCCAATAAATATCTTTACAAATGCCTATGCCAGTTTAGGCAATACATTTTGCCTCCTGCCATGGCTGACTGCAGTAGGAAGCTGACTTTGACTTTACTGACCTGCCAGGCTGCTTCTGTGTGCTTAATGATGACCACAAAACTTCTGTGAACCCGAAGCATATATCATTTACAATGTAGAAAGCCTCAGACTGAATAACACCACTGTGTTGTGTCTCTGTCTTGCTCATTCATTTAGATCATTTAATTTGTAAGGCCACCCCTCATTCATCAAGCAATGATGAACCCAACACATAACCAAAATAGCTTAAGGGGTGCAAGGAAGGTCCAGTTTTTTTTTTTTTTTTTTTTTTGTAATTCCCAAATTTGTATTCAAACCATTCATATGTCTAATACAGGGAACTGATTGTTATACATAATATCCAAACAGTAAATTAAGTAATATTACCACTAATACTACAGCACTGGAGAAAAGGGAAAATCAAAACCCATCCACTTGGCTTTTGTATATTAAACACCATGTTGCATGCTCTGAATGAAAAACCACTGTACACTTTTGTACAAAAGAAATGTTTATAGCTTTCAAAATCAGAGCAGCTTATATCTTATTTTACTGTGACTCAAACAGCTTAAAATGCAGCAATTTATGACTGTCGGATTTGCATTTGAGGTGGGAACAAGATAATACAGAAAGTAAAACCAGCATGTGCATATTTATTTTTGTGGCAGTTCATTTGTTTGTTGATCTGTGATTCACTAAGTGAAGCTAAAGTGAATACACAGATCAATGAGATGGGGAACAAATGAATGAGAGGGAGAAAATGCAGGGTGGACAGGTGGCCAGCTATAGAGCTGAATCGGACCCCTGTTGTTTCCAAGCTGAATGCACAATTTTGTTCGTGAGAAATCACTTTGGACATCCATTACATTGGCCTGTCGAAAATGTCCTTTCCTCTAGTGTAGACTTAAGACCAGCCATCCTATAATAGCCCTGATCTATGGAACTGGCTGACTGCCTTTATCTCTTTCATTCTTTGTGTGTCGGGCCTTGTTTTTATCCATGGCCTTTCTCTCTCTATCTATGCATTGAAAACCCCAGTGATATTAACAATGCCCAAATATGTGGTAAGCAAGAGTAGCTGAGCAAAGTAAGTAGTTGTAATGTTGCTGAATGAGTGAGTAACCCCATTTTACCCCTTTTTGGCTGCAGGCAGTGTTTGCTCTCATTTGTTTATGCCTCAAAAAATCCCCTGCATACATCTGGTGCAGTTAAAGTTAAGACACCATGAAACAGCGCTCTCCAAGGTGCTGATCCTGTGGTTGTCTACTCAGGAGCTGTAGGTGTTTCCAGACAGTGATTAAAATACTGTATGTATGAAGATTACTGTGGTAATTAGAAGCAATATTGGAGTTCCTTCAACTATTGCTGACATTTTTAATCACCTCAGGTGTGATGGAGCTTCATGTGGTTCCTGCTTTTCACTGTTTAAATTCACTACATTTTCTGGTCCACTAGGTGGCAGCGTTGACCACATTTTGGACAGTACGTAATTCTAACAGTAGCGTTCACCCCTTGACCCAGGGCTGTAACACAGGTCCTCAAATTGACTGACAGGTTCTGTCTTCATCTCAAACGGAAGTGCAGCCAAACAAAAAGTTGCTTTTGGAGTCGAGCACAATGGAAATGACAAAAGTTTAATAGATTCCTGATGCTAAAATGCATCAGACTGATCTTAGTTTCTCTATTGAGCACAGGAGTAAAAGGGCAGTTTCGTGGGTCAGTGTTGCTGATGAGTGTCCACAAAGCAACTTACAGTATCAGCATGAAATCTGAGTGCATCAACTAAACAAAAATATAAACAAATACTCACAAACTATACTCACAGTTTGCAGTTTATTAGGAACACCCAGCTAAAACAAATGCAGTCTAATCCTGCAATAAATCCTTCTTCATTAATGTTATAATTTGTTTTATATAACTATTCAACTTTATGGTCATTTTAAATGAAGTAGTGTGTGGTGCTGATGAATTGTATTGCATTGTATGGACAGGTGTTTCTATTATTTCTCCACCCCATTCATATCAGTAACAGCTTAGTTTATTTATATAGTAGCACTCAGAAATAAGGCAAAGTGGAATTACATAAAAAATACAACATAAAAGATGACATTAAAACTGCATTTAAAGAATTAAATAATCTAAATATCAGAGACACCTCTCTGTAAACTGCAGTACAGCTCAAGAGCGGCACAAACTGCATCCTCCACGACGACCACACAGTCGAAGCAAGGCCGCTCTAAAGCAGTAAAAAAGTCAACGAATGAACAGTCTATAATAATATCATTCATGTGGATGAGTCACTGTAGAAAAAGATGCATAATTACAGTATAAAGTATTAATGATGTGAAGGTTGTTACAGGAAATTGAGACAGGTTATAGCTGAAATTAAAGTCCAATCAAACACCACAAATTACATCAGTGGAAACTACAATCCAGTAATACTAAGAATAATTATCATTTATTGATGTTAAAGTATTAGTTGTGGGGCTGATTTAATGGGTAGCCTTTTTTTAGATTGTGTTGTACGCAAACTTAATTTAATCCATCATACTATTTAACACATACTGCGTGTATGTAAGATGGAGACCTTCTAATGAGCTGGGACATAATGACAAGGGTGATCTGGGTTAACATGACCTCCGTTATTTACAGATCAGAAGCGAACCACAGAGACTGGATCATATATTAAATAAACACATTAAAACAAACGTCAAAAAGCCATACGAACTAACATTCCTGCACAACACGGGCGTACTGTACTAATGATGGTAAAGGCCATAGTAAGGTCCCCATGAATATATTAAGGTAGGTGTGTGTGTGTGTGTGTGTGTTTGTCTGTGTTTGTTATTCTGTGGTTCTCATTGTGTGGATTCGCTGCTTTTCTTTGTGTTATGTGAGGAGCTGTCCATGGTGCTGAACCTCAGCAGTTTCATCCTTTTACCTTGTTGCTGTTACAGTTTAGCTCAATCATGTGACCAGTCCTGATGTAAATAAGCAGTGTGACAGATTCCAGTCACTGAACCACAGAGCTGTTATGTATCATAGTATTGTAAAATAAAAGTTCCGATTTCTCTGTTAGCACTTAAATGTCTCATCTGCAGGGGTGGGCAATCTGATACAACAACCATGTAATATAAAAAACATTTGTGAAGCTTATGATGTTCAGTTTTTGATGTTGCACTATATTGTAAGATGACCATAGATGTTAAAATTGTGAAGTAATAGATATATTAGTAGACTTCTACATTAATTTTTTTTCTCTTACTTCCTGTATTGGTCAAAATGTTGCAAAGCACCTCCCATTGACTGGTGATCAGCAAACTAATGAGATGTGTGTGTGTGTGTGTGTGTGTGTGTGTGTGTGTGTGAGTGAGATCTTTTTCTCAGTGGTTTGCTTGTTTTTTTTTTTTTTTTTTTTT
>NW_019524908.1:337501-351121 GCF_002814215.2 Seriola lalandi dorsalis
TTTTTTTTTTTTGAGCCAAGAACATGAGATACAGTATAAGTACCTTTTTAATAATCTAAGATTACATATTCCTGCAGTGCTACTTTGTGGTTCAGCTTTGACCCTTTAAACGTGTGTGTGTGTGTTTTCTTTAATATTAATCAATCTCAACATGAATATGACCTGCAAGCACCAGTGTTTGTGGGTTCACTAAGTTAAGTTAAGTTTTTAGGGTGATATTTTTCCCCAGTAAGACACTTTTTACATTTCTATGCAGTGACTGACAGAAAATCCGGATCAGTAACAGCATTTGTGGAGACAATTGAATTGAAGTGGAGCGTCATTACTGCCTCCATCCTGTCCCCTTTATCCTTTAAGTGTTGAAGTGATGGAGCCTCAGTCTTCTCCCTCACTGCATGCTACCTCCCTGCAAAGGCCTTTCAGTTACACTGACAAGAAAGAGAAAAGTATGATTGCATTGCAAGGAAGAGAGGATATTGCATTGGCATGATGGAATCAAATTTAAGCCTTGTGTCAAGGCCTTGCCACCTGTCACATAATCAGTTTTCTCGCTGCTGGCAAGGACTGTTCAGCCCCCCCCCCCCGTGTCCACTTTCAGTCGATTCCTTCCTTTTGGTGGCTGTTTGTCTCCTCTTTCTCCTCCCTTTTGTCACCTTATCATTTTACTGGCAGCAGCAGTAAAATGATAGGGTGACACAGAGGTGGGGAGAAGGAGCGATGTGGTGGATAACAAACAATTCCTCTTTTTACACAAGTATCAGTAGATATGCAAAACAGCTGTTGGCTCCTGAAGATAGTTTTTGTCAGTCTGGCACATATGATAATGGACGAAGTGAATATGTGGTGGCGGACCAAGTGATGCAGGATCACAGCAAAATATCTACTGAAGCAACATTCCTATTCCTGCTAAGGCAGTGAACTGAAGCCAGGAAATTTTAAACCATTAGTAGTCTCATATCTTCCTTTGTTTTCCCAGCCATGTAAATCCAAGTATTTTCTCCTGGCTCCTTTTGTCTTGTGGCAGTTTTTAACATTTATGCTGTTTTGTAGTCTTCACATTTTCTTTTCAACTCTCTATCTCTCACTCGTTTCCTTCTTTGCCTTTGTCTGCCACTTTTTTGGACTAAAGTCTGCAAATGTTCTTTTGTAGGGCCATTACTTTGTTCTTGAAACTGGTGATCAGCTTGTCCTTTGTCCTGATTGCCATTTTCAGCTTCCTCACCTGCTCCTGACCTATTTCTTGCATTTCCTTCAGCTCAGGAGCTATTCTCTCCTCTCTAAAGCTCCATCAGCTGTCCCAGTCTCCCTTGATTTCCCTCCAGCTGTTCTCATCTGGCAGGAAGGCAGCTCTGATTCTTTCATTAACCTCCTTCCAGGCAGCTCAAGCTTGTCGTTTTGGTCCTTCCAGAAAGCTCAAACCTTCTCTGTCTCCATCTGAATACAAAGACTGTGTAGAGGGGAGTTTGCCTCTTTTTAATCTCTTGAATCTTCTTTACATTCTTCTTATGATCTGTCAACCAATTTCCAAAAATATGAACTTAAAACTCCAATAAATAACACTGCCTCTAACAATTTAAATTCACTTTATATAAAAATTGTATGATGCAATTGTATGACTTTGTTTACAATAAGTAGTGGCTAACATGCTGTTAAAGCTATTTTTATCCACCAGACAAAGTCGTTCTACTTGTTTGTGCCTGTTGGAAGATTCATAATAACTCTCATTGTCAGTCCCACTCAAACTTTCAGCATGATTCCTGGGAGGGAAGATGATCCGATGTAGTCAAGACAACCACATGAGCAAAAATCAACAGGGCAGGGAACAGCAGACTTTGACAACAGTGCAAGTGTCACTAAATCCTCTCCATGCACTGAGAACATTAATGAACACATGCAGAGCAGCTGTGCTGGCAGGTGGCAGGTGACACAGTCAATCAGGTAATGAGCAGAGGTGAGAAGTTTTCTAGAACCAGCAAGCCTGTTGAATAAACACTGAAAACACAGAGGCAGAGGTGAAGGAAGGAGGCAGATGGTGGAGACATCGCTGTGATATTAAAACCCATTTAATTCCACATTTTTCCCAGACATGAACACATCGAAAATCGTGTATCATGAATAACCCTTTCTAATAATCAATCGTTATTTTTTGAAATTTTTATGAGACAGTAGGTGGAAATTTATGTAGGTGGGAGATGTTGTTCTTTGTCACTGGCAGTCCCCTGGATTGTCATTAGAATGCTGTATGTGACTATTTTACATATCAAAAAACCCTTATGCAACACTCGCATAAATACTGAGAGCAATAAACCAAAAAAAAAAAGACTATGTATTCAAGTAACCACCTACATTGAAGAGAATAAATATTTACACATTTTGAGGGTTGGGGTCATCATCACTGATAAAGTTTTTCCCATCATGTTTGCATAAGGTCAGTATATTCACTTAACAGCCTGGCTGGCAAATGGCTTGTCCCCCCCTCATACACTATATCTGACCCATTGCTGTAACAATCACTGAAGAAAGCATCTTTGTCATTGTGAGGGATAACTGCAATGTTGCATGCCTTGTCCAGAATCCAGAACTCGACTTGACTTAAGAAGAATAAGACTTTTATACTATACAGTACATGTGTACCTACATGCACTGTGTTATCCTGCCTGTCACTATTGTTGCTGTCAACATGTTTACTTATTCTATGACCACACTGAACAAAGTTGAGTAACTGCAAATGCATATATCAATAGTAGACACCTTAAAGATGATGTGTACCAAAAAGCATTGTCCAATCTTTATGTTAACATACTTTACTGACCCTTTTTTGGGGGGGCTTTTGTGCCTTTATTGGACAGGATAGTATAGAGAGACAGGAAATGGAGAGGCAGAGAGAGGGGGAATGACATGCAGCAAAGGCTGTCCGATGCGGGACTCAAACCGGGGCCAACTGCAGCCTCTACACATGGGGGCGCCCGCTTAGACCACTACGCCACACGACGCCCCACTTTACTGACCTTTTGTTTGGGAACTTTTAAGCAGCAAATCTCTTGTCATGTTGCAACCAGGAAATAAATGGCTGTGGTTATGAAATACTGTGTGTCGCATATATTTAATTGAGACTATTTATTATTTCCAATATTTGCTTGAAATGCATTTTTTAGAGCCTACTATTGTGCGATGGGATAAATGCAGTGATTCCATGTTCAAAGGGGGAGGTTTGTGGATGAAGTGGCTGCCTGAGCAGGCAGGGTCAGTAGCAGGTCTACCTGGACTTTTCCTCCTCCTGACATTGTGAAGTTATTTTTCGAAGGGATGGTTGACAACCAATCACCTGCTCAGCAGACTGGACAATACACAGGCGGATGACCTTGGAAAGGGGAGGAGGTGGTGGAAAGCCAGACTGCAGTAAATATGCAAAGATGGTTACGGTTATTAACCAGCAGAACTTGACTGGAATTTGATCTGATACACACAACTTGTTCACCTGTATATTATTGGACTGGAACCAGGAGAATACTGTCATCTCATTACTCATGATGAAAAGGATAGAAGTACCAGACTTCTACAATAAACTCCCCTGGGATTTTCTACAACTTCAGACTTTATGTTCTAAACTTAAGTTATTCGTCATTAATTTTTGCTTTCATTATTGCTTAAGCAGGTTTAACATACAGAAATTGTTGCATTCACACAATATGTCCTTCCCCCTGATCAAATCCTATGATTTTAGGGCTTCATCTTAACATAAAAATATAAATATCTGAGACAGTTTGTACACTATTGTACACATCATATATTTGCACACTATGTCATTATCCAATACCTCACTCTGAAATACCTAACATTGGGATCTTGACAAGACTGACTTAATTCTGTGGGTGTGAAGAAACTTGGTTCCACTTCAAACTCTCCATCCCACCCTCTTTTCTTTTTTTTCCTCCTTATTCCACCAGGAGATCAGGGGGACTGTTTAAAGAGTTTGACAAAGTCTGGTCAAATAGAAAGAAGATAGCAGAACATTTCATTTTAGATCAGAAGACATGTCTTGGGGGCTTAATTAAATATAGTCTATTTCAGCATGATGATCAGATTGGTACATAGATTAATTGATCATACTGATTGTTAATACTCTGCTGTTAGTACACCAGCCATGTCTTCATGGGTGTGAGCTGAGCACTGTGCTCTGCTGCTGCACTGTCTCTGTCCATGGTGCTGAACCAGAGGCTGGATCAAGTCATTGCTGGTGATGTTTCAGCAAATATATTACTGTACATGTCCGACACACAGAAGTAAACAAGTATTGCTTTCTTGTTGCTATCCAAGAACTGTGGCGCTAATTAGCAGCGAGATTAATCATTTACCGTATTTCAGCATCTCTGGATTTTAATATTGTCCTTGGCTCCGACTTCACAGACCTGCTTCACTGCCCTGAAGAAATGGCAGAAACACCTCTCAGTGGAGTTCAACTCAGCTGAACCTGACAAGAATGATGATTTATTTGGGTTGACACAACACACTGAAAACGTTGGACTTGACAGAATTAAATACTACTACACTTACTAAATGTTTCAGAAAGCTTTGATTTGTATGAAAGTGTGAAATTGAATGAACTGGTAAATTCACCGTGTAAATAGCAAGATAACCACTTTCCTTTATTTGTTAATAGGTTTGTAGGAATAATTTCACACCATGAAATGGTGAATTTTATTCTGCAATTTCTTGAGGTTACCTCACGGTCACAATAAATTTATGTTTATGGTTAAGAGGATAAAGGAAGCACGTTAAAAAGCGAGAGTTAGTATCCACTCTGGGTGAAATGATATTTGTTACACAACCCCAACTCTGAGACGAGACAAGCGCTTTTCTTCTATTGCTGTGATTTTACTTACACATACATACACACAGAGAAGGAAAACAGACATGAATAATGTATGAAAACTTTCACTTTTGTACTTTACTGTTGTACATATACTTTTGTATGCTAAATAAAATCTTTAGATGTCATTCATCTGATCTGTGGTTGTTGCAGTTTTGACTCCAACATGAAACAATATGCTATTAGGAATTATCATTCAAGCCAATAACTGACTTCTGGCACTTTCACATTATTTTTTGATTCCATCCAAACTTTTGTTTCTTTTCTCCTCGAGTGCTCTAGTGTCACACATTATTGTCACACTATACTCTAACCTGCTTTATTTCCTCCTTTTTTACCTTTTTTGTCATGAACATTTAGTTGTCAAAAATGATGGTCTGTTTAGCAGTTACCAGGTAAAAAGAGGTGAGATGAAAAGATACATGCATCATGCAATTGCTGCAAAATAAGATTCAATAAAGAAAGAAACAACATACTGTACATGCTTAAACATTCACCAATCTATGTGCACAGTAGAACAATTGCTTTGGGTCTCTCTCCTTCTGTGCTTTTATTAAAGCTGTTTACTGTAGACGTGCTTTCTCTCAGCAGAGTGACACAGCGTTTCTACTCCCTGAATAATTCATGACTCGCCCTGCAATTTTCCAACATTTACAAGCTGACTGATGGCAAATGTGCAACACTACTGTACATTGTGTTCTAGGATATGCATGGTACCATTCTCTTATGCTATCTGAATTATTAAGTGTTTGTCATTTAGAAATATATCTGCCATTTCTGAACCACAATGTGCTCTCCTTAAGTGGTCTTGCAAGTCTCAAGAAGAGGTTGTATGTCCACTATTTCCTGTTGAGGAAGACAAAATGGGAATGGTTGTTATGGAAATGCATGTTGTACTTTTTTAAGTGTAACATAATGTATAGACCTAAGTCCAACTGTAAATGTAGAAGCTATAGTACAGCAAAACATATTGTCCTGTAAACCTGTGAAGCACCAAATCCATCCATCAGTCCATCCATCCATCCTCAGGTTCTAACCTTTGAAGTGAGGACAGCCCCAGCATATACTGCATGAAAATCTTGCATCACTTTCAAACAGAGTGAAAACGCAACCCAAGAAGTCAGGAAAATCTCAGAGACAGAAGGGCATACAATGTGTAGGTTATTCTGTGAATGGGATTACTTGTTTGTTCTCCTTGGTGGTTTTCTGTAATTTCGTGTATGTCTGCAGTTGACAAACCTACTGATGATCACCTTGGATATATTTACAACTGTCCCTAACATTAGAGTCTACACAGACAGTGATGTTTACCACTCATTTTCACACACTATGATCTACACTACTAGACACTTGAGTGTCCATCACTGCGGCTTAAAGGACGACTCACATCCAGGTGCCTGTAGAAAAACTCATAAAAGCCCCTGTTGAAACACTACATGTTTCTCAGAAGGATAGTAACATGCTGGAAATGTCAGAGCTCATAATTACACAAAAGCTCCCTTGTAGCTGGTAGAGTGTCAGTGTTTTGCTGTAGGGCTGCTCAGCAGCATGGATAATGACTTGGCAACTGAAGATCACTGAAAATCCTCTCAAATGACTGGGTTTAAATAAAGATTCACAGATATTCCGGAGGCTTGTGTAGAGCAGATGTATTAGCGTTCCAACAACCCAAATGTGAAATCACATGTGGTAACCATGCCTCATGACCAAGACTAATGTTGGTGTCGAACTACTTGATGATTATACATGCAGGGGATCCAGAGGTGAGCCCAGAGGCAGTACATTCGGAGCTGAGCTTCAAGAAGAAATTGTGTCAACAATGTTTAAAATATGTCCATCTTTAATTCTGAACATTTCTACTTAGTAAAAGAAAGGACCCTTCTGTCTGGCTGATAGATACCCCCTGAATAGCCACTGAGCATAAGGTCATGACTGCTGTGTGTTCCAGTCTAAATGTAGCCTATCATTCTCAGGGAGACACTTGACAGTATTCACAAGAGAGATTGTCAACAAAAAGCAGAGGAAGCTGGTTTAGTGCCTGTCAGCCCCTCAAATTCTCTCACACAATGGTAAACAGTATTGAACAGGGCTTTAATTATTTATGGGTTACAAATCATCTGGCAGTCCTATTTGATTATGTAGGCGATTACAAAATGTTTCATTTGGCTATGCAAAACATTAACAAGATATTCAGAATAAACCATAGCAAATGCTTTGATTTCCTTACAGCTCTGAAACAAGCATAAATAATAAATAACAATATAAATGATAAATTGCATGAATCATTTCATCAATATGTCCTGTTATGTCATCATGATATAATAATGGGCAGCATATAAGTGTTCTAATGAACAGAGTAAGTAATCATGGATGTCATTCGTCAAATTAAATAATTAGATAATGATCAAATTCTAGGGTTTTGAAATGACGTTAAGGTATTACACTTACAGGGTCGCAAGTGTTATCAACTTTATCAACACAATTAATCAGGATATCCCCATGACAACCTTAATTAACCTTGATTTATTCAAGACACGCTCTTCAAAACCCCACTGCGACGACAGACTGCTATAATGTGTGTAGTGGCTCACTGAGAGCAGCTTGAGTTCTACCTCCGCTCAAATCCTCGGTTTTCTCTGCAACCACTAGATGGCAGTGCAGGCCAGGCTATAACCGCACGCCACAGCAGCTTGATAGAGTGAGACACAGTGTGTCACAGCGTTTGGTTGCTCAGCACTTCTCCGGTTCTCATCGGCTGTTGCTGCGGAGCTCTTTCACTTTGAGGTGCTATTTCCTGAGGATAGCTCTTTACCTTCGAGGTCAAGGTTTCACCTGTGCACGCCGACCCTCATCAGGAGACCAGGTTTCATCTGGAGGAGCGTTGAGTTGTTGGACCTGACTAAAGGACACCATGCACTACTTCTGGATTTACAGCGTTTGGATCCCCGGCGTCGTTTTCCTCTTCGGATTTCAAGGTAATGATCGGCTGTTTCATACATTTCACTTTAGATATCAGATTGATTTCAACAGGCATAAGAATGTATGTGTTGCATTGCAGCTTGGACTCTCTGCGGATTGTTTGGGGAGAACTAATTGTCAGATTGTGGCTGTCGTGCAGCCTCATGTCAGAGTCTGTCTTGTTGAGTTCTGGCTGTTGTGCGTCTGTGTTTAATACGTGTTTGAAATGTCAAAGTGTTCTGAGCGCTCTGACAGGTGGAGGTGCACTCATACATCTGCAAACTTAATATATTTGAGGACTGGAGGACAACGGTGCATTTACACACTGAGACATGAAGTCTGCCTTTGTTTTGCACGATGACTCAGAGCAATTAAGATTAAACTGAGGCACCTCCTCATGTGTTCAGGGCAAAGCTGTGATGAGCAGGAAACTGACAGCCAGACAATCATCTGTTGCATTTCTTTTTTTTTGTGAGTGTCTAATGTATAGCAGCAGTCTCTCTGCCTGTGATGGCTCTTCTGGCAACTGGCTGCTTGTCATTAGAGAAGGCTGGTGTTTTATACTCATGTCACATCTGTTAGTTAAGAGTGAAAAAAACAACAAATCTTTTGAAAAAAGCTGCTTAATCTAATTTGTCCTTTGAGTCTACCAGTCTTATTTAGTCCAGACTTCTTTCATTTCCATGCTCTGACCTCACAGATCTCTTCTCTCTCCAGCCATGACTGTACTAATGGAGCTGATTTGGCCCATCTCAGGGAGCTGAGAGTTGAATCAATTAGCTTCTTTTGTCTCCCACAGGAACACAGTACCTAGACCAGCGTACACCCTGACCAAGCATATTGGATTCACTTTAACACTGTACTGATGCTGGCAGGCTGCCTGGACGGTGTGAAGTGCCAGATGGGGAGAGAGAGAGAGGGAGAGTGTGGGAGACAGTATGAGGGGAGAAATGATGGAAAGAGAGAAAGAAAGAGTGAGAGGATGCAGGGAGAGAAAACTGATGAGTGAGGGAGAGGAAGTCAAATTGGCTCCATGTAGGGAATACTTATTCTGTTTTACATGTGTAATTAGACATCAGCAGTAAATGATGCTCTCCGGCCTTTGTCCATTGTCCTACTGTTCTAATAAGTTTCTCTGTGTTTCACTGTCTTGTGACAAATGAACACTGTGTTATATTTCAGTGTCCTGAGAATGAGTAAGGGTCTGAATAGTAATGAATGTTTCAGTTTAAAATTAGCTGTGATACTGTTGGTGTTTCATCATAGAGCAGATGATGATAAATTGACTAGCTAACCATGGTCTCAACTCACTATGACTTAGTACTGTAAACTCTTTCTTCTCCTCTCTGATCTGAACTTGTCTTCTTTTTATTCAGCTTGTGTCTGTTCTGAATTTGAAGGTGCTGCTGATATTTCCTATCACAGCACAGAGTTATGACAAGTTTGCTTCGTAACTTAAATGAATACTTTAAATTGTTTCACATGGTAAGTCCTAGAAACAGACAACCAGTCACCTTCCCTCAGATCGTCACACAGTTGTCTTGGTCAGTAAACAACAGGTGACTGCAGTCATTCAATCAACAGTCGGTGAACTGTGCTGTCTGGTGATGTGCCTCATTCACAGCTGTAGATTTTGTCTGTCACTCAGAGGTTCATTACATCTGGGATTCAGTAGCTGTCTCTGCTTCCTCCTCCTAGCTGTGTCTCAGTCTTCTCCATCTTCCACTGCTCAGCAGCGTGTGTGTGTGTGTGTGTGTGTGTGTGTGTGTGTGTGTGTGTGTGTAACACTGTGAGCTCTATGTGAAAGACGATCTCCACCAGCTTTCTAGGAATGACCAGGCGGATGGAGACCTTTTGTTGTTTGTCTGGTTGTTGTATATTTTATAGGCTGCACCCTGGCAGAACAACCACATACAGAGAAAATGAAGTATCATCAGCGTGTCAGAGATCAGATTCAACATGTATTTCTACCACAGACGTCCTCTGAGGTGAGGAGATAAGTGATATTTACTGACGGGTTTGAGTTTTTACACAAGCTGGAGGATAAAGTGTCTTGTCTTCCTTCTTGTGGCTGCAGCTGTAAACAGGTAAAGTGTTGTACAGGTTGAGCTTCAGTGAGTCTGACGTCTTTTAGCTGTGAGAGGATCAGCCTCAGAGAGCTGAAGAGCCACTGACAACATGACTATGTCAATGAGATGAGCCTGTTGTCTTTCCTTGGACCTGTTACAGATATTACACGAGTATAAATCCGTAAATTAATGCAGAAATAAATAATCAAAGACATAAATAAATACTAAATAAATACACTTTGGTAAAAAAAGGGATATTATTCTGTTTTTATTTCTGCATTTACATGTATTTTTTATTTTTTTATTTTTTTATTTCTGCATGTATGTATTTATTTCTGTGTCTGTATGTTAATTAGGTGGGCGGTCCTGATTTGTTATAGCGGTGTGATAGATTGGACGGATCTACTACTATTGCCTTGACTTGACTGGTACACAGGAGCTTTGCCTTTAGCTCATTACTAGCCGCTTTGCTAAACTGATGACGTTCAGTTTAATTCAGTTTTATTCATATAGCGCTAAATCTTCACATACATTCACACATACAGAGTAACCTCACAATATTACAGAGAGAAACCTGACAGTTCCTTCACTTAATAAAACACCACCTGTCATTTTGTTCTTAGATAATCACCTCCTTTATAGGAACAAATGAAACTTATTTACAGTGTCTTTATAGGATTTGATAGTTTTGATCATCATCTGTTCATTAAATATTATACGTTGGTTCATCAGAATCATCTGGGTGCAAACTCCCACATTCTTTCTGTCAGTAGACTGACTCTGTTAGCTTCACTAAGAACAGTGACTTTCCTGTTATCTGTAAAACAGCATCTGCCCCGCACCTGAAACCAAGCCAAAGCTCTTTTTATGTTACGTAACTGGAACTATACTCTTCAAAGAGCCGCCTGAAGACTTTGATCTTCATATTTTCCTCCTCATCAGGGGACCAGAGACTTCCTCTCCTGATGCTTTCATCTGATTAATTAGGACAAATGACAGTAGGTAGTTTTCATTAGCAGCTGTTTTGCTCTTTACCTTCACAGTGAGAGAGAGAGATACAGGAACAGTGGAAGATAAAGATTAGGGGACAAATGATCTTCAATAAATTATGTATTGCTTGTGAAACTTATTTAATCTTCCTTTAAGGAATCAGTCGATCCAAAAGCTCTAATTTGATGATTTGACTTCTGTGTTGTAGAAAACAGGATTTACACAGTTCAGCCATTTCAAACAATGAAACAATCAAAAAGCTCCTCCTTACTTCATGCCTTTCTGAATATTCCACACTGTGATTTGATCCTTTTCTTTTTCCATCTTCAAATGTTTTATGCTGCATAAATAGATTTAAATAAATAGAGATCCGCATAGTCTCATTTGAAGGTCAATCAAGGCAGAGTCTGGAAATTGGCAGTAAATTTACTGAGGTCAGAAACAAAGTGAGTTGTGCAGCAGAAGAAAAAAACTTAAGTGTGGTGATAATGGCAGCAAAGGTTGAGAAATATGGGTAGCAGGATATTCAGAAGCCGTATAGAGACAGGTTAAGAAGCTCAACAGTAGTTGAAGGCACAGATAAAGATCAGAGGAAAAAAGTGGAAAATGCTGCTTTGATTTTGAATGTTTGATTCATTGAGATAATCAGAGATCCAAATCTGCCCAATCTGCCTCAGTTTTTCTTATCACACAAAACTCATTTCTTCCTGCTTTCCTCATAAATCTGTGTTTGCTGTGAGTTGGCAGATAAGTAGCAGATGAAAATGTTGGTAAAATCAACTTTTTATACAGATTTCTGTCAGTTACAATGGCCACTTTGGTCACTCAGCCTTGATATCTGAATTTCTTCTACAGTGTATAATTAATTTAAACAATAAGGTAAAAAAAAAGATTCTTTATTGGAGTTTATCTAGTTATATCTATTTCAGTCAGTCTTCAGATATCTTTAATACTGATCTCTATGATCTTATTCACTGAGATTTTGCACTTGTATCTTGTAAAGTATACAGCATCAAAACCACAGGACAGTCACATCTGTAAAACCACTGACCAGACTCTGAACTAAAGCTAAGGGCAATACTTATTATCTACTGAGAATAATTAAATTTAAAAAAAAAACAACTTGCAGTGGAATAAAAGGGCTCCATCCTCCATCTTCACCCACGATATTCAGTTCATACACCAGAGTTTTTTCTGGAAGGTTGTAATCAGTTTTGGACAGAAGCAGCTTCCTCAGGAACTTAGAGAGTAAATGTGTGATGTCAGAGAAGAGGACCGACCGTGTCTTTAGTCTCTCAGTGTGTTTACAGTTGGATCTGACTGAGCTCTCTCAGAGATAAACAGAGCTGTTTGGAAGAGGATGTGATGATACTAATCAGGGTTTTACCATCTTTTATACTATCAGGTCAGTGGTGTGAACATGTTGTGAGTATATCCTGTGTTTAACAATGTGTTGTCTGTAAGAACATATTGTGACATCTCATTGTAACTTCCTGCTTTGTTTTAGCACGTTTTTATTGAAGTGCTGTTTCTTTTCACAGGTTTTTATTTCAATGACATTGACTCGACATTTTATTCTCAACACATGCGATTAAATCTTTGTCTACATGTTTGTGCTTCTGTGCTTTTTCTGCCAAATGACTAAACAATGAGCTGCATTTGGATAATGTTCAGTGTGTCTGAGCTAATAGTGCACTTCAGTATGAATCACATTTCTTTGGACTCAGACATTGTCTTCCACATTCTCATGATGAAACTATATGAAATGAATTCACAGAGAAGTTTAGAAACAGGAAGAGAAAGCTGGAGGAACATAATTCAACTGTTAGAAATTTCAAAGAAAGGAACCGACTTTGTCTCCAGCTCGAAGGCAACATTGATGTTTGCCTTCTATTAAATTCTGCTATTGAAGTGAATTTTTCCTTATTTCCATTTGACAAAAAGTCAAAAGTCAGGGGAAAGACTACAACAAAAACCATCTTAGCAAAAAGAAAAACAATTCTGCTTATATTTTATTTAGATATTGACTTTTATACCAGAAACCAATGCATCAAATTAAACCAGACGGATTTAAAGTGTATTTGACAGCAGCATCTCGACACAACAACAACAATAGACAGAAAAATAATGATGGCTGAAAAGATCAAATATAAAGTGATTGAAGAAGAAGTCAGTTGGTGTAGATACCTGCAGAGCTGAACAACATGTTTGTGGTCACATGAGAAAATCTCACCTTTTTTCTTCTTCTGTCTTTTCTCTCCGTGTCAGCTGAACAAAGATATTGTAGAGTATGAAAAAAAACAATGATTGGACAGTTGCTGATTGTCAATCTCCACTGAAGAGAAACAAGTATCTCTGTGTAGAAGCTGCATCCTATAATCAGGAGCAGGTAGGTCTGCAGTGAATGCATCATAATGGATGTCATTATGAACAGAGGGCTCGTTATAATAAGTTGGGACCTTGTTGAAAACCATTTTCAGTGCAGAATTTAAATTCTCCATGTATAAGTTTGGTAGAAGTTCAGATATTTAGGAAAAAGTTCCCAGCAGAGACTGAGCTGAGAACAAACTCTCCAAGTGGTGTAAAGCTGGAGAAGTTAAAGCAGCTGCTTCACTGTTACAACTTGGATTATGTTTCTGGGGAATCAGGCGGCTGTTGATGCAGCAGGCTCCTCAGCGCTGTGGAGAGAGGAGAAGAATCAGCATCTAGGTCAGGTGGGTGACAAAAAAAGAT
>NW_019524908.1:351722-364104 GCF_002814215.2 Seriola lalandi dorsalis
CTGGAATGGAAAGGTTGAACTCATCATCGTCCCAGTGTTCACAAAGAGATGTGATGGATGTTTAGATACAAACCGCACAGTAAAGACTTACTTTAAAAATACTTTGCGTTCTTCTGTTTAACATTTATTGATCTGTTTAAAATTCAAATGATGAGCTGTGATGTTCTGTAAAACTCCTCACTGCTCATTTTATTATCATTAGATTTTTGGAGCATTTCTATCAGTGTTGTTTGTTTGTTTGTTTGTTTGTTTGTTTGTTTGTTTAAAATAATTCAGAGTCAACCTAGAACGGATCAAGCGTATCTGCATTATTCAAGAGAAGAACCGAGCCACTTGTAGTGAGCAGTGATTTCCACACGAGGCCTGTCCTGTGGACTGAGCACTAGTATGATTATAGAGCGACTCCATAGAGAAGCCCATTCACTAATCCAGTCATCCAGAGCCATAGGGATGTTCAGTCCTCTCTCCTCGGCTCAACCTCTTTTATTCACACTCTATTTTGAAATGTAAGCCGACCAAATCAATCTCTCTTTATAAATCACATTTCACACATCGAATGCTGCGCAACACACTTCAGAAATATTCAGAGAGCAAAGAGGATGAAGAGGAATATGAAATCTCTTTTTCCCATAAATCACCTTGAGTCAGTGCTGGAGGAAGATGTGTCAGAGCCGCTGGGAGCTCCAGGCTGCTTCACAGTGATCCACTCCACTGAGCTCCAGAGTATACACACTGACACCAGCATCAACCTCTGTTTATTTATTGATACATGTATTTGTTACAAATATTCTGACATTCATTAAAAAATATAAAGGCTTGTCCTACAATCCAGACAAGTGCTGTTTTCATATTGCAAATATTTGAGTGTTTGAGAAACAACAGCATGTTGATATTGTTATTGGAGACATTTAATATCTCTGATAAATCTCCAGCTCTCCACCTACAGAGAAGGTCAAACTCGGCACTGATGCACAGAAAACACATTTCTTGAGTTTGTGTGGACGAGCGGCTTCAGATCTAAGAGATGTGGTGTGACTCCTGCTATCGGGGTGAGGCCGATAAGAACCAATAAAACACTGTAAACTGATGCTCTGTAGCTGTAAACCTGGAAAGAGGAAAGAAAGAGTCTGACTAAAGAGTCCAGTCACGTCTCACAGAGTGTGGAAGAAGATCGGCAACGGGAGCGCTGCTGTAGATCAGGATCTCCTCATGACAAAGACCTGAACCAGTGGCTCTGTTCATGTGGGCTGATACAAAGACAAGAAACATGGAGAAGAAAGGTAGAAACTCTAGTTACCAGGTGCATGTTCTTCAGAGTATCTGTGTGTTAGGGGTGATTGAGTTGAGCAGATCTGTTGGTCAGAGGAAGAGATTTATGACTGTTGATCGGAGAGAGAAAGGACACTTTAGTCATCAGTTGTTTCTGTTTCTCATCCTGCTCTCTACCATCCCTCCTTTGTTCTCTCTCTTTCTGTATCTCTCTCTCTCTCTGTCAGTCTCTCAGTTTGTTTCCACTTCATGATTTACTGAAGTGACTCTGTTGAAATGACATCATAGACTGTTGCAGAGGGAAGTGAAAGAGAAGGACAAAGACAGATAAAGAGAGAATGTCTAATGAGATGGAGAGAAAGATTGTATTACCACCCTCTGACAAGAGCCAGGTATACCCTCTCTCTCTCTCTCTCTCTCTCTCTCTCTCTCTCTCTCTCTCTCTCTCTCTCTCTGCTCTTCTTACCACAGGCTTTTTAAAATGAGCCCTGATAACAGTGGTAGTTATTTATATGGTAATTCACCAAAGAAACACATAACACATTAGAGCAGCCACAGTTTAGCAGAGTGGAAAGGAGATGTACTGTGTGTGTCTTTGTGTGTTTGGGGTTGCACCATACTGACCTTGCGGAAACATTATTTGTGGTCCACGGCTCCAGGGTTTGAGGAGTTTGATGAGTGTGAGCTGTGAGCAGAACAGATGCTTTTAAGCCTGATTTTAACCAAAGGAAATAAACGACACTGTTCTGTAGGTGGGATCTCACCTGTTGAAGATGCTGAAGGAACATCACACCTGCTTTCAGACAGCTCAGTGTCAAGAAAGTGTTCTCACTTCCCCCTTAGTGCCTGAACCTCAGCAGTATATTACACATTTACTGACTCCTTCTCTACCAGCTCTGAGTTACTTTTAGTCGACGTATAGAGAACATATCCTACGTTTTTTCTTGCCAACAGTAAATGGATCAGCACAATGAAATGGAGGATCGGCAGGGATAAATAAAAGTATAACTGATATGACCTTTAATGCTGTCTCTATGCTGTTTCTTTGTCCATCAGACAGAAATGGATATAAAATGTAATTAACTTTGCAAGGCTGTCTTCCATTATGACCCTGACTGCACCTCACCTGCAGGTCTCCGGACTGTGAGGAGACACAGACTCTGACAAGGGGAGAACATGCAAAGCTGTTGGATTTCTTTAGTGGCTGTTTGGGTTGGCAGACTGTTGATGTTTGCAGTGTGTGTCATTACACTGCTTGTCTGTAGCTGCATCATGTACTGCCTCGTTGTTACTTGTTGCAGTGAGTATTGTTGCTCTGATGGTTTTGTGTTTCTCTGCTGCTTCCTGGCGTCTTATAGACCAGATGTTTTATTAAAGAAACTACTGGAAGTTATTTATATGGTAATTCACACTTCACACATTTGGTTGAACTGAAATTATATTTCCCTATTGTATTTGTGTGTGTGTGTGTGTGTGTGTGTGTGTGTGTGTGTGTGTGTGTGTGTCTGTCTGTGTTTGTTATTCTGTGGTTCTCATTGTGTGGATTTGCTGCTTTTCTTTGTGTTATGTGAGGAGCTGTCCGTGGTGCTGAACCTCAGCCGTTTCATCCTTTTACCTTGTTGCTGTTACAGTTTAGCTCAATCATGTGACCAGTCCTGATGTAAATAAGCAGTGTGACAGACTCCAGTGACTGAACCACAGAGCTGTTATGTATCATGGTATTGTAAAAATAAAAGTTCAGATTTCTCTGTCAGCACTTAAACATCTCATCTGCAGGGGTGGGCAATTTGATACAACAACCATGTAATATAAAAAACATTTGTGAAGCTTATGATGTTCAGTTTTTGATGTTGCACTATATTGTAAGATGACCATAGATGTTTAAATTGTGAAGTAATAGACATATTAGTAGACGTCTACATTAATTTTTTTCTCTTACTTCCTGTATTGGTCAAAATGTTGCAAAGCACCTCCCATCGACTGGTGATCAGCAAACTAATTAGAATCTGTGTTGAAACGGCTCCTCAGCGGCTTTAAAGACAGAACTGCTATAGTTACATTTTTACGAGGATCTGAAAATATTGCATTACTTCACAAGTCACTTCACCTGCACTTTCTATGATGGTTAACTACTCTCCAAATCATGAACTAGATGACATAAGGAAACTCTCGTTCACCAGTTATTGAAGTCAACAGATCTGATTTTGGTTTCAAAGTGGATCAGAACTGGACTCTGTTTCTGTCCTTCTTCTTTTGGCTCTGGTTCTAGTCCAGGATAATTCTTTGGCAGCATTTGAACATCAGTGTGAATCGAAAACACACATTTGTCAGCAGTCTTGCACATTATCTCTGTTAAGATGTCCATCACATGGAGCATCCTAACAGAGATAATGTCCGCGGGCCGGCACCACTCACTCTGTCCCTCTCTTGTCTGATGCCGATCTACAGCAGTGCACTGTGGCCTTCCCATAAGCCCCATTAAAGCAATTAGCTTGCAGCTATTCGATTAACTGAATGACGTGAAGTACGACCCCCTATGCTGTTCCTGGTTCAGTTATACTTCCCTATAGCCTTATGGGTTTCAGTATATATGTTATTGTCTTAACAAAGAGTGGTGAAATGTTTGATGATAAAATGTTTGGATTTTATTTCTTCTGTCACCAAACAAGGAGCTAAAGACTCAAGAACATCAGCTCTTTCTGTGTGTTTATGTTCTATAGGGACTTTGCTCTCTCTGCTTGATGCCATCTTATATTTCTTTCTACAACATGTTTCTACATCATGATGGATCACAGTATGCAACAGAAAAACACTGTTGTTGTCGGTGTGTTTTTATGTGGAGGTGCTGAATATTTTCCTCTCAACCTGTTGTCAGCTGTGTTACTGCAGCGAGTTGAGAGAAAACATTAGACACAGTGACTCGAGGTTAGCTCTCCACAGGTTGTACGACATCAGGGTCTGTTGTCTTAATGTCATGTGTCGTGCTGGCAGAGTCAGGAGAGGCTCCAGGAGTGGATGTGACCCACAAAGAGGTTAAGAGAGACACAGCAGGCAGGAGACCAGGAGAGAGCAACACAACACAATACACTGCCAAGGTTACACACCCACACTGCTACACACACACACACACACACACTGTCACACTGCCAGAGGTTACTCAGCTGGCTGCTAGAAATATTCCCACCGCTGAAGCAGCTGACTGGCATTAACAGCCTCTGGCCATGGCCACGGACGAGGAGCAGCCTGTCACAGCAGGAGAGCATGATGGGAACAGTGAGGGAGCAAAGAGCCAGAATCTGTCCCAGTGGTGAAGATACGAGACTGGCACAGACACTGATGGAGGTTTAAAATGACTTAAACTGGCACTGCTGCCCTGACTCAGTCCCAGAGGAGAGAGACTGGCCAGACGAGGGAAAGAGAGAGAGAGAGAGCGGGCGGGCCACATGTTCAGGTGATACAGTATCTTTTATTCAGTACTCTGCAGTGGCCTCACAGATAACCCATTTCTGTGTTTGTGTGTGATCCAAACGTGGACTTTGACTCTTTTGTTGTTACACGCATGAAATATATTTTAAAAGGCAGTAGAGAGTGATTCTGAAAAGCAACCCTGAACCTCATCATGAAGCAGCTGGATGTGTCCTTGACCTTTAAATGAAAACAAAACACCTGTTTTGTCCATAATTCACCAAAACTGCAAAAATGATTTGTATTTGTTGAAAATAAAATTTCAGACATAAATGGAAGCTATCACATTAAAAGTGAAGATGATCAACTGAGGTCAAAGAGCAAAGCTTCATGGGAAGGAAAAATAAGATCTCATCAGACTGACAGAGGTGATTGGAAGCTCCATGCTCAGCAGTAACTGCTGGACTTTAGTACGAAATGTTAAAGTCTGAACATGATTTCCTTCTGGATACTGTTCTGCCTCCACGAGTTCACACTCACGTCTTTCTGGGAACTGCAGACAGATGTAGTTTTAACTGTTTGTGGATGATGGATGTGATGTGATGTGATGGAACAAGCTCAGCCTTACAGCTGGGGTGATGAGGCTTGATATGTACGTAGCTTCAGGTGCGCCCCTTCCTCCCCTTCCAGCCTCTCCTCAAAGTAAAATCTGATCTGTGTAAAGATTTACAGTTTGCTGTGTTGAAGCTGTTTTCTTTCTGAAATCATCGGTATCTCCCAGCATTTCTCTTGTTAGATTCATGCTCTCCTCTCAGAGTTTGTAACTTGTGAAAAGTGCTGGACCTACTTTCCTCATCGTCCCGGGCAGGAAATAAAAGTCCAGGGAGAGAAAGCAAAAACAAACAGAGCAGAGTTGGCGAGAAGAAATTAAATAGATGAGAGACATGAGGCGAGAGGGAGAGACTTAGAATAGAAGCAGTTTTATTGAATTTACTCAGGACAGGTTATATATGGCTTTTCACAGCAGAATCAGTTTCCATGAGAACAAAGGTTCTTGGGTAACTGGTCTTTCCATCTTGTTCAGAGTTTGCTCTCAAACTGTTTTAATGATGTTAACCAGGCTGAGCTGAGGAGGAACATACATCAGTGTTGCATCTATTAATGGACATCTGAGCTCAGAGGAGTTTGAAAAAGATCATTATTAAAAACATCTTAAAATATCTTCAATAAAAACATTTTAGAGCAAAAGAAGCATGAGAATTTTTTTTGCATGGGTTACATCTGTATAAGACGTGACCTTTGACCTTCAGTTCATTGCAGGTTAAAAATAAAGAGCCCAGTTCTTTTACATTTCTCATCAACCACCTCACTGTTTCCTCTTCACTCTTGTAGTGAATTCAGTTTGTCACTTGTGGTTTATAGAGTTGTGTTAACACTGCTAGTGCTGCAGTGACACAAACCAGTAAAACCTGCTGAAGAGAAAAGGATTGAACCAAATGTTTGCTCAGGGTTAGGGTTTATTGGAAGCTGTGAATTCATTTCTTCGGACACAAATATCAGTTTTATTCTCATGTAGATTCCTTGAAGGTCTGTGGCTGACAGTCTGTACTTTTCTGCAGGCTTTGCACTTTTTGTAGACAAATACAGTTTGTATAATTTGTGTAATAAAGAGAGCAGTTTGGCAGATAGTGTTATCATGGGAGAAGCCCAGATAGTAAATAATCTGAATTAGTAATGTGACTGGATAACACTCAGACACAGTCGTCCATTACATCCACTCAGTGAAATTCCACCAGAGACGATTTGGACGGTTTGACCAACACACAGAGCAATTCTGCTTGTAGGAGGGAAGCTGTTCGGTTCTTAACTCAGACATGTTTTAAGTCAGCCGGCTCGGTAAGAAGCTTTTAAAGACAAAGTGTAAAGTCGTTTATTTGTTAAACTAACGCTCCCAATTTACAGCAACCGTGTCATAGATATAACTTTCCCATTTAAAGCTGTCAGTCAGGGCTACCCCATAATTCTTGTTGCTCTTCAGGAGAAGCAGCAGCAAACAGAGGTCAGGTCATCAGCCTCTTGTGTCTACACTGCAGTCAGAATCAGAGGCTCCCTCAGATATGAGCTGGGCTCTGAGCCACATGATGGTCAGCACTAAAGGAGGAGAGAGAGAGAGAGATAGAGAGAGAGAGAGAGAGAGAGAGAGAGAGAGAGGGCAACAGAGGGCAGAAATGGACTGGTGTGGACTGTTTCTGCTTCTAGAGGTTCAGCTGCCTCTGCAGCCTCGTATGAAAGAGCTGGACCACTTGTGAATTGTGGTATGAGGCCTGTCGGGTGAAGACTACAGTGTTTGATGGATGGTAGTTGTTTCAGTCTGATGGTTAATAGACATTAATCTTCAGGATGAAACTCAGGGGAGGGATGGAATCTGGAGAAAGCTGCATGTGTGTTTTTCTTTCAGAGCCAGTAGCATTATAACATGAAAGAAAGAAGCTTCTCCACTCCGTGTCTTCCTGTCTGTGTGTGTCAGAAACCTGGAGTCCAGCAGCTCTGTTTATCCCTGATCAGCTTCATGCTGAGCTGCTGGATGTTTGAATGTGTCTGTGCAGACAACTGTCATCTCTGCTCATCAGTCGAATCCTTTTTACTGTAACTGGTGATAATTTGTAGCTTCTAGCTCTGGCTGCTGTCAGCGGGACAGATCTGCTACTGTGTGTGTGATCGGGACCCAGTAGGTTACAGTGCAGACCTACAGTGCTACATCAGTCAGTGGCAGTCACAAGTGGAGGAATTAGTTTCATTATAATAAAACCTCAGAGAAAATGTGAAAGGGACAAACCCTGACAGACAAAGTATGAAGTATGAAGGTCACCAATTAAATGTGTTGTATCCTCCCCCTCACTTACAGTTTAGTGTTGGATCATTTTATATTCAACCATTTCTACAAACCGATGCTTTACTCACTTGAAATGATTTGTCTCCTCACACTCGCCACAGCAGCAGCTGTCAGTCACATGACAGAGAATCCAAGTGTGTTTGAGCTCAGTGTTACAACAAAGGAAGGGAACCTGTCACAAGGACTTAGACACTGACATGTTCCTACACACACACACACACACACACACACACACACACACAGACAGCACTCCGCTGTTTCTGTTGACTTCAGTACCACTGAGTCAGTTTCATAGCTGTTGTGATAAAGACTTGGCTCCTCTGTACAAGCTGTGTGTCTGGTTGTGTGTCCGTGTGTGTGTGGTTGCACAGGTTTGTTGTATCTTGCGTAGACATGAAATTAGATAATAAGTTATTAAATGTATGGTGTGTTATCACGTTGTTTGACAGCAGAGTGCAGGAGGAGAATGTAAACAGTCGAACAGATCTACTGTTCAATGTATTTTCCGCAGCAGTGTGTCGACCTGCAGCAGCAGAAACGTTTGTCATGTTAACTGGTGAAAGCGACGCTCTGCTCCGCCTAAAAAAAGAGAAGCTGCTGGCCGAATGTTTTCTCCTCTTTCCTCTTTTCTAATGATTTCTATCGTCAGAGCCACAACCTCATTTTCACTGGCTTATTGAGCAGGAAGCTGCTCTGTTGAGTCCAGGGAGGTAGATGACTTCATATGGCAGCACTGACATCAAGTTTGTTCTCCATCAGTCACAATAAACACTTGACTCACAACATGTTCAGATTGTAGCAGCCTCTGCATGGACTGAGACTCTGGTTTACAGAGTTTTGACAGAGCCAGACAGAGTGTGGGTCTGTATCAGAAACATGGCTGACATGATCAGGAGATGGGCAATAAACAACCCAACAAGTCTGCAGAGACTCAACAGAAGAATCCTTCAGAGAACAGCTGAGGTCCCAGCTTATCTGATGCTGGATGCAGCAGAGGAGAGAGAGAGAGAGAGAGAGAGAGACAGAGACAGAGACAGACAGAGACAGACAGACAGAGAGAGAGAGAGAGAGAGAGAGAGAGAGAGAGAAAGAAAGAGAGAGAGAGAGAGAGAGAGAGCTGTAGGTGGTGTGAAACATATAAAATGCAGAACTGTGAGATTGTGTTTGTAGAGATGTTACACAAACAACAGAGGAACAGAAGAAGGAAGGTTACAGATCTGCAGGTCAGCTGTTTCACCTCTGTTCTTTTCTGTTGAGGCTTCAGTGACTCTGACCTGACAGATCCACATTCACATCATACAGGACGTGTGTCAGTGACTGTGGAGCTCACGGACAGATACGTTTAATAACTAACAAAGGTATGGTGTCAAATGTCAGATCTTCTCAGTTTGAATTGAATCCAGTGTCAGGAGTTATTTTGTGACTCAGGTACCTGTGTGTGTTTTTTCTGTCCCAGAGAACCAGGAGCCTTTCATGTTGTGTAGCTCAGGGATGTTGTACACTGTGGCAGCCTGATGTGTGTATGACAGTCACTGTACAGTTCAAACTATTTTCACGTTAATTCAGTAGTAGCACTTTATTATTCTCAGTGTAATGAAACCATTTCGACTGAAGTCAAATATGTTTCAGTCATAAACAGTGTGATTATGTTAATAGAGTGACAGGATGCTGAAGTGCTGGAGAGGGTGACAGTTGAGCTGAAGGAACTTGATGTAAGAACGTTTCTTAAGATTGACCAGATGTCTGACTTCACCTCTGACTCCATGCTTGACTCTGTGCCTGTGGTTAAACCACTGAGACGAGTCTGTAATGATCCTCCAGGGGAAAGCAAATCAAAAGGTCGTGTGAGTTGTAGAGTTTTATAATGCAGCTCCTGAGCTGGCGGACTGGCTCCACTGTGTGTCTCTGTCCTCTCTCTGCTCTTTTCAATTGTCGTCCAGAAAAGACTGTGAGCAGGGGAAGCCAGACTGTCCAATCAGGAACAAAATAATTGGCCTCTGAATAACACGGCCACTGTCTCGCTTCTTGCAGTTTCTTGTTAGCTTCAGCTAGTTTGAAGTTTTCTCTTTTTACCTAAAGCTGTTGCTGAAGTTTTGGCTGTTTATATTCCTGTCACTCCCTCATTTTTGCTTATTTCTTGTTGGCCTGCTGTGGCGTTCACATTCCTTTAGGCTGTTATGTACAAACAGACCTTTAAGATGATTTTCAGAAAAAGAAAAAAATAGTTATTTGTTGCTTGTTGCTGGAATGTAGAAGCAGAGTTTATGTCTCCAACCAAAGTGTTGTTAGCTTCCCTGACATTAGCTGTGTTTCTAATGACTGGACCATTAGAAAAGTTGTTGTTCTCATTAAGTCTTTTATCCATGTGTTTCCCATCTTAAAATGTCCCTGTCAATATAAATGCAGTTCTAAGTTGATATCGTGCCAATACTCAACTCATTACTTTAAATTGCTGAACCTGCTGCTTTTCTTCTCCTGTTGTTGTTCCAGACGCCTCAAAACCGAGTCCCAATAAATCCATCTGTTCTGCTTCATCTGCCTTTTGCTCATCTTCTCTCCTCCTCCTCTTCCTCATTTATGAATAGACTGTTTATGGTGGCTCTGTGGTTACAGCAGTGAGATGAAGGAGTGAGATGAAGATTATTGTCTCATGTCTCATGTGTTTCTCATTAAGTCTGATTTCTTTAAGGCTCATTACAATATATTAATAATCAGAGGCCCCTCCTCCTTGTGGACTGAGAGCTCAGTGACCATAACACTACCATTTAAACTGAGTCTGAACCAGTTACCATCAGGCAGTTCTGACTTTCTCTCTCTGCATCTATACTTTGTCTATTTATCCATCCATGCAAACATCTATTTATACAGGCTGGGAGAGCTGCAGCTCTCCAGAGAAATGACTCATTAACAGACCAGGAGACTTGGACACAATCAGACTGAATCAGACCAAAGTTTAAGGAGCAGAGTTTATAAAAAAGTGCAAAACAGTCATGAACCAAAAGCTCTGTACAGTCACATATAAACAGTTGGGATCTGCTGTGATGGAAACCACTGGGATGGAGTCACCAGAAATAGACAGAGCCACCTTTATCCAGAGACCAACAGCAGAGGAAAGTAGAGCTCCAAGAGTCATTAGCATCAGAGAACAAGTATCTGTAACTTTACTGTAAACGAATCACTTCTGGAGGTCAAAGCCAGAGTGGAGAGAGAGCTGTGTGACATGGTGTCATCATTTCAGGATTTTAGATGAATATGCTGTCGATCCACTCAATAAAGTGTTCTGATACCAGAAAACTGGAAAGTCAAGTGGCTGAAATGTCAGTGAACCACATCACAGCTTACAAACTCTTGTGCTATGCAGCTTGTACTAAAGGCAGGTCTGTGTGAACCTCCAGACATGTCTCTGTGTCACCAAGTGAAGATGAGGTTGTGAACCTGTTAACTTGTTCTGAACTGGGAGGATAGAGGTCAGTGCATAAATCAGAGAGATGGAGGGAGAGAGAGAGAGAGGCGAGAGAAGCTGCCTCAAGAAACTTTTTCTCACTTCACAATTCATTCACAATATGAGTCATGATTCATATTATACATTGTTCAGTTGCCTTTATGAAAACATGTAGATAAAAATAACAGTGTATGCATGTTTGTTAAGAAGGGGAGGGCCGTGTTCATTTCATTGTTTTCCAATGAGACAAAGTAAAACAGATCTCTGCTGTCGGAGATCGATCAAAAACATTTCAACCTGCTAATGAACCATCATCCAATTTATTTTCATCTCATTAAAAACAACCAACAGAATCATCAAATGCAAAATGAAATAATGCAGGCACATTATTGACTCCAGTGTGACCTGAAGACAGTGTTTTCTGTCCAACAATCATTTAATTTAATTTAATTTAATTTAATTTAATTTAATTCTCTTGTATTTAATTTTGCCAGAATTATAAAGAAGATGAGAGAAGCCAAATGGCTCTTTCCAAACCATCTGGAACAGCATGAAGCCAAATTCATTCAGTTTTGTTACTCAGTGCCAAATCCACTTTTTCAAGTTGATGTATGGATGAATTGGGTGTGAGGTGTATTTGACTTTAGAATGTTTTCTGTGATGAAAATACATTTTCCTTTTAATTTAACAGTTGTATATTGTATTAGAAGCTGTATTGGGGATGCTGTTCATATGGGGAGGTCAAAGGTTGCCATAAACACTCACTGATGTTCAATGAGTCACACTTCAACATTTTCTCTGCTGCAGCTCTTTTCTCTTCTCTCTCTTCTCTACTATGTGTTAGTCTTTCTCAGTCTCTAAAGTTTGCTGAGGAACATGTGTGAGGCTCCAGGTTGTGGACGTGTTAGTGAAAAGCCGTCGAGGTGAGTGGAATAATTGGTCCCACAGAAGCAGACTATTATGAGCCAGTAATAAATCATAACCTGTCCTGTTATGAATTTGCTGAGTTTCTCATCACATACAGAAGAGTAGGACAGAATAAATGGCAGTGTAATATACTGCATTGAATAAAGCAGCTCTGGCTCCAGCTGATGAACTGTCTCTGTCCATGGTGCTGACTGGGAGCGATCATCAACTCGCTGCATGTTACTTCTCAGATGATTTAACAGACAGTTATATGAGGGAAACGTTATTAATATTTCTGTTTTTTGTCCCACTGAGTTGTGATTCTCCTCCTCTCTGTACCTAAACAGGTTCATATGTTTCCATTCTGTGTTCTGTAAAGGTGAAGAGGTTTAGAGCAGCAGGTCTGTGATGGTTTTTACTGTTTGCTACACGGCCTGAGATAAACACAGTTTCAGTCAGACAGATCT
>NW_019524908.1:364124-365157 GCF_002814215.2 Seriola lalandi dorsalis
TCCAAACCATCTGGAACAGCATGAAGCCAAATTCATTCAGTTTTGTTACTCAGTGCCAAATCCACTTTTTCAAATTGATGTATGGATGAATTGGGTGTGAGGTGTATTTGACTTTAGAATGTTTTCTGTGATGAAAATACATTTTCCTTTTAATTTAACAGTTGTATATTGTATTAGAAGCTGTATTAGTGATGCTGTTCATATGGGGAGTTCAAAGGTTGCCATAAACACTCACTGATGTTCAGTGAGTCACACTTCAACATTTTCTCTCTTTTCTCTTCTCTCTCTTCTCTACTATGTGTAAGTCTTTCTCAGTCTCTAAAGTTTGCTGAGGGCGTCGTGTGGTGTAGTGGTCTAAGCAGGCGCCCCATGTGTAGAGGCTGCAGTTTGCCCCGGTTTGAGTCCCGCATCGGACAGCCTTTGCTGCATGTCATTCCCCCTCTCTCTGCCTCCCCATTTCTTGTCTCTCTCTACTATCCTGTCCAATAAAGGCACAAAAGCCCCAAAAAATATATACTTTAAGTTTGCTGAGGAACATGTGTGAGGCTCCAGGTTGTGGACGTGTTAGTGAAAAGCCGTTGAGGTGAGTGGAATGATTGGTCCCACAGAAGCAGACTTTTATGAGCCAGTGATAAATCATAACCTGTCCTGTTATGAATTTGCTGAGTTTCTCATCACATACAGAAGAGTAGGACAGAATAAATGGCAGTGTAATATACTGCATTGAATAAAGCAGCTCTGTCTCCAGCTGATGAACTGTCTCTGTCCATGGTGCTGACTGGGAGCGATCATCAACTCGCTGCATGTTACTTCTCAGATGATTTAACAGACAGTTATATGAGGGAAACGTTATTAATATTTCTGTTTTTTGTCCCACTGAGTTGTGATTCTCCTCCTCTCTGTACCTAAACAGGTTCATATGTTTCCATTCTGTGTTCTGTAAAGGTGAAGAGGTTTAGAGCAGCAGGTCTGTGATGGTTTTTACTGTTTGCTACACGGCCTGAGATAAACACAGTTTCAGTCAGACAGATCT
>NW_019524908.1:365177-373495 GCF_002814215.2 Seriola lalandi dorsalis
CCCAGAGTGAAGTGGTTTATTAATCACTTTGATGGAGTGGCTGTGCTGCTCTATGGCAGGTGTGTGTGTGTGTGTGTGTGTGTGTGTGTGTGTGTGTGTGTGTGTATTTGTTTGTGCGTCTCTCTAAAACCAATGAATTACTTTCAGCAAATCTTGACATAACAAAATCAGACATGGACCAAAAAATGATGGTAAACAAATGTGCTAATGATTTGTTTTCACTATTTCAGATGATTGTCTGTCAAATCATTTATTCATTCATTTATTCACATCATTGTTGGGCTGCATGACTGTTACATAACTTTCTGCTAGACTTTAAACAGTTTTACTTGACAGTTTGCATTGTTGACCTTGGTATGGTCATTTCCACTGATGTTATTCCCTCTGTTTCCTGTTATGTCTCCTGTACACCCAGCACAGAGGCTGAGTTTAGATGATGGAACATTTGAATAACTTGCTCAGAGTGAAGTGGTTCTTAATTTCTTCTGATGGATGTTTCCTGAAGCAATCAGGTTGAGAGCCTGAGGGCAGAGCAGCAGGAATCTCAATTGTGAATCAGTAAAATAAATGAATTACTTTCAGCAGTTAGACATAACCAGCTCATTTACAACACAGTATCACTAACTTTCTTTTGTAGATATGATGCTATGAAGAATCAAACCTAAGCAAAGAGAAGTCGAATGCTTGATCTTTCTTGTTTAATAAACATTGTTAGAGCTCTTAATGACTGGACATAAGAATGAGGATTTCATTAATGAAAAGTAGGTCAGTCCCATTTATTTATCAAACCACATTGTTTCTGCTGATAGAAATGTGTTTGTGGGCAGGGCTTGGAGCCCTTGGGACTGGTTGGCTGACTGGTTCAGCATCTCACATACTCCTGACATATTCCAAAGTATGAGTGCGGTGTGGATTTATAGAAAGAGACAGAGTGGTAGAAATTAGTGGCTGCAGAGACAGTTACAAGGAAGATGTTTTGTTTGTTACATATTTGATGTCGTCACTGTGTCTGCTGTTTGTTGCTGGGCAGGTGGTGTGCAGAGGGTTTCCGGGAGCTTTTATTTGCTGTAATCAGCTGCTGGAAACGAGGTTAATGAGAGCGCTGACACTGAAACATGCAGTTTATTTGTTGGCCTTAAAACAAAGGCTTGAAATGAATTTTTAATTTCAGCCTGTTTCCCTCTTTTTGTTTTCTGTCTGCCCTGAGGGGAGACCTTAGGTTTCTCCCTTCAGCTGCCTCTCATGGCTCCGAGTCAGCATGTGAACCACTTCCTCTCTGCTGTTTGCTGGACGGACTGGACCCTCAGAGTGGACACTGGGGTGGAAGGAAGAGATCACTCCTTATATACTGTTCACCACTTCCTCCTGTCACATGTAGACTGTTTGATTTGACAACCCACTCAAGCTCCTGTAGAGAGGGAGTTCAGGGTGAGAGAAGATAAGAGGGACCATAATGGAGAGACAGAGATATTTTAATTAGGCTAACAGGAAAAACTCTCCTCTCTACACTTGGCATCAGTGAACTAGTCCGTCAGAATCAGCCAGCTCTGTCTTTGTGTCGGCCGCCTCTGCTCCCTGAATCACTCCTACAGGTTCTGCTTATGTAGCATATAGGGTATTTATTTGCCCACTCTCTTGCAGCTGTATTATTTCATAAATGATACGAAGTTTATTTTGTATGTTGCCAGATACCCCCATTCAATTAATGCATCTTTGGTTTCAGTAACAGCAAGAAAGCAACTGTAGGTATAGAAGCCATTGTCTCGTGCTGCGGTTTTCAGTTGGCAGTTACACCCTGAGCATCAGTGAAGCCGCTGAAGACCAGCCAAGTTACTGTTTGTTTCTTTTATTCCTTCAGGGGGGTAAATGTCACCAAAGCACCTTCATATTTTATTAATAGTGTACACTTTATAGCTGATTTGTTTACTTTGTTGCATTGTTCTTATTGTTTGAGGGAAGTGGCATATATTTGAACTACACTGCAGAACTTCCCCAGGAGTCGTTCTGTGACTCAGGAGCTGAATAATGAAGCTGGAAACTAAATGAACATCAGTCTAAATATCAGGCATGTAGAGGTGGAGCAAACCTGTTCAGATGTTTTCCCTCTGCTCAGTTAAAAACAGTGAAAATTAATGCCAGAGCTTGTAGCAGTCAGCCTTCTCTCTTTTCTCTCTCCACCCTCCTCATTCCTCCTCACACCTGCTGTGTTCAGGTCACACCTGCTGATGCAGAATAATCCTTTGTGAAACATTTTGATATCAGTCTGGTCTTCGTCTCTTTTATAGCATTTGAATGAGCTCAAATATTTTAGGGTGATGTTCCTGAAGCAGCAGTCTGATCCAAAGAGAAAAATATTTACTCAGGCTCTTAGTCACACAGAGCACAGTCAGCCAGTGAATAGGACACAGGATCTCTTTTATACATCTACATTTCGTTGACTGATTGCTATTAACACCAGACTACAGAAGGAAAAGTGTTGCACATAATAATGAGAATCACTTCACTGACCAAATTCAATTTGATATGATTTCAATAAGGGACAATTATTCTGAAAGAATCTGAAAATCCACAGTGTAATGAAGCATTGTTAAAATGGTGGTGCTACAGGTATCAGCACTTTAGATTTCTGTCAGTGATATCATGTGTCAAAGTTCATTGTAACTTTTTGAAGCTGCTAGCACTCATCAGTTATTTTTACATCTTTCAAGGTGATATCTTCTGGACTATAGTATCCTCATGAAATATGGATTGACTGCATACTTTCCTTTTCATGTGGCCTAGTGCACAACCCACAGCAGTTATATGTTCTCCATCAATATTATAAATATTTCAGATATTCCTGCTAGGTGATACAATGTCCCATCTGTTACTACAGGACTTGCTGTTCTCAACCATGTGAGGAAATGTTGTGTTTTTGTTCTCAGGGGAATAACACCACTAAGGATTTTAAGATTAATGAGTGATTCTGAACATCTCTTATTTTTACCTACTTCCACACTGTATGAAGATCTCGCTGTCACTCAACTGAATCCCTGCAACCTCCTTAAAGTGCAGGTGTGTGTGACCCATAACCAACACTAACTGTAAACAGTAGTACCACGCATTGTTGAAGCTCACTGCAGTGATGAAAAGCTGATCAAATCTTGTGCAACCACCACATTAGTCATTTTGTCAACAGGTTTTTTCCAAGTCTTGCTGTAGTTGTCCATGGAAATGATTTCCTACATCAGATTGTAATATTTCTTCAGGAATGCTGTAATTCCTGGTTCTGACTGTGTCAGCAGGGCTGACAGTGTGGCCTTGGTTTTCTTCTTTTCAGCATCACTGGTGTAGAAGGAGGAGACTGGTGGAGGCTGAAAGCTGCATCCTGCGTCAACCATTAATCACTTTATCACTCTGACAATGGAAATGCTGCTTTGAGAGCTGAATGCCATTTCCCACCATGTTGAATCATGTATTGTCACGCAATGATCAAAAATGTTTTGCTACACATCACTTTTGTAAAAGATTTCAGTCTGTTCAATACTGTTGTGGTAAAAATATCCAATCAGAATATTTCCTTTGTTTTATTATGATGAAGGATTATTTTGCCTCATGTAAAACGTGTGTATCCAGAGGCAAAGCTGACAGCATCATGTTCACATTGGATTCAAATAAAATGAGCAGAAGAAAGGAGCAACAAACAACTGAAGAAAAACAAAATGAGAGCAGTCACAATGAGCTTCAGGAGAGGATGTGATGCACAAAGAGGTGAACAGAGACACAGCAGGCAGGAGGCCAGGAGAGAGCAACACAACAACACCCACTGTCAACAGAACACACACACACACACACACACACACACACACACACACACACACACACACACACACACACACACACTGCCTGTGTTTGTACTGTGGATTAGAGAATATTTTCACTGCAACTGTTGTGGATCAATGTGTTGTGTTTTAGTTTTCCGGTAAAGCTTCTGGTAAAGTTGGTTTTGTTTGATGAGATGTTTGAACAAAGAGAGACAGAAAATCATAGGAAGACGAGAGAAAAGTAAAGTAGTTCATGCCAGCTGCGTAATCAGAGGTATAAACATCACTTTTCACACATGCACAAAAGTACAACATGCATAGAGGTCAGTAAAACAGAAGATGTAGTGACATGTGACAGGAGGAGAAGCACAGGTGTCATTAATCAAATGAATCAAGCTCGTTAGTGTTATTACTAACACCTGTGATCTTCCTGCTTTTCCTGTGTGTGTTTACACTGTCCGTTTCTTCCAGTGTGTCTGCAGTCTTCGTCCTTGTGTCTCCTCCAAGCTTCATTGTTTGCTGTGAGGTCCAGTGATGCAGGTAATAAAGTTTATTAGATTAATTCCAGGCTGCTCTTTCTGTGTGTGAGCTCATAACAGAGCAGCTCTGGACCAATTTGGAGTCAATTTTTATCAAGCTCATGTTCTATTCAGCTTCTTGTGTCTGAGGAAGCTTAAATAAGATAAAGAAAATTTACATCCTTGTTCTGTAATGAGAAAAACAAATTGGTTCATTCAGAAGGAAACAATGTTTGGAAATTTATTGTACATTTTCCAGTTTCTGTATAAAACTTTCTACAGCCCAATTTATTGGTGTTTTTATTAGTTGAAGTCGCAGCAAACACAGCAGCCTTTGAGTGTGCTCTTGTCTGACTGAGTCTTATTGTCTTGTGGGGAAACAGGAAGTTTCTTGAGGGCAGGATAATAACAGGGAAACAGCACAGTGTTTTTCTCCATGTATGGAGACATGACATGGAAAGAGAATAGATTTTTATCAAGTCTAAAATATGAGAACTGTTCCACACTACCTCACATGCCAGTCTCAACTGCCTGTTTAACACCATCTAATATCCAGTTAATGCATGCGGCTCAGTCTTTTTTCGGGCTTGGGTTTTGTCCAGTTCTGTTTTCTGATTAACCAAAACAATCATTTTGTTGGAAACTGTAATTACAGCCTTTTGTTTAGTAAAGAATAGTCTGAACTGCACAATAACCCAGCGGCCTGTTTAATGTATTTTCAAAACAATGTCCTGATGCAGGAAGAACCCAACATTACCATTTAATTCAAGTTATAAAACTCAGAATCCAGCGATAAAACCAACTGTGATTCTGATGGTGAGGAATAAAATGTGGCAGCACTGGCAGACAAAACCATGTGTTGGATGAAATCATTCCAGTAGCTGATCTAACACACACACAGACAGACATGGTCATTTTTCCAGTGTTTATCATTCTGTCAATTTCCATGTGTGAAGAGTCTTGGACTTTGTCTCTGTTAGGACGCCCTTTAATTCTCATTCATCTTTTATCTCTGACTCGGACCTCAGCCTGTGCTCTCTGGCCCTGCAACAGCCACAATACAGACATTAGCTTCATATCTGCTCCCTAACAGAGTGACTGAGGTTGGACAGAGGGATCGTGGTCCGTCTTACGAACAGAGGATGTGAAGGAGCTCAAATACAAACAAACACTGACAGACAACTAAACACTGCTGTTCTTGATTCAGTTACAGTTCCCAGCAGCCTGAGGTCTTCAACATGTTATTGTTTCAGCAACAAGCAGTGGAGGAGAAATGATTCAGATTTTCACTTTACAGGAAACTGTGGATCCATAAACCTCAGTTATTTCAGCTGTATTCACATGATGTGGAGACCTGAGTTTCCATTGTTGTAAATGCCACATGTCTCAGATGTCTCTCATGTTGGATTTAGAAGAAAAACTCTCACCTGTTCCACTCAGTATTATGTCTTTAAATCTTGTTGCTCCCTAACGTAAAGTAAGAAATGTGTGTGTCCTCTTACTGACTGCGTTTTGTGTGGAGGGTCTATATTTTTTCTTCTCTGTTCAACACAGTAGCAAGTCTAGACACTGTGTGTGAGTGTACCACCCAGGCTTCACTGTCCACAGGTTGCTTGGCATCAGGGTCTGTTGTGTCAGTGTCCTGTGTCGTGCTGGCAGAGTCAGGAGAGGCTCCAGGACTGAATGTGACCCACAAAGAGGTTAAGAGAGTCACAGCAGGCAGGAGACCAGGAGAGAGCAACACAACACAATCCACTGCCAAGGTTACACACACCCACACTGCTACACAGCTCTAGACCCACACCACATCAAACATCACTCCTTGTTGTACATACAAGAGTAAACTCTGTCAGTGCAGCCTTTTCCTCTTCAAGCCTTTCAGGAGGTTCATTCTGACACATGGTCTGATTCAGTGGCTCCACTCTGATACTTTCATGCTGCGTTTCTATTTGGGAACAAACATCCAGAGAAAATGTGTAAATAGCTGATAATCAGCAGATAGTCTGTGAGTGTTTGATGGTAAAAAGTGGGTGTAGGAGGAAAGCAGTCATCCACTTCAAACAGCCAGACACATCCTCTCCCCTCATTAGCATAGTGACAGTGCTGATTGAAAATCTGCATGGTGTTTCAGGCTAACATGATTAATATAATTATTCAGTCCATTCAGATTAAACATAAATGAGCAAATTATCAAATAAACACAGTCCATTTGATTCTAATGTTGAATTCATTTCTCATAACCCACAGCTGCTCTGTCAGTGATTCACTCTGTAGTGAAAACTTTAATCACAGATTTCAAGCATACAAACAGTGTGAATGTGGACGTCATGATGTTGGTCAGTGTGTCCTGTGATCCAACACTTTGGTCCAGAACAAGTGGATGGATGTTACTGTCACTGCTTCACAGTCTCAGTTTTGAAGCTCCACTGATTCATGTGAATAAATATGGCAGTAAAAAACTTACAAAACACACTTAACCACAACAGACTGGAGTTTGTCCAAGCAGCACAAACACAATAGTTCATCATGGAGACAAAATGTCATTTGTAAGAGACGTTACTCCATTGATTCAGCCTTATAAACCATTTTCAACCATGATGACGGACTAAAGGCTCAAAAGGTTTTACCTCTGTAGACAAGTGATGGTTTCAATACTGAAATATTATGTCTTTAAGTCTGTGAGACTGGGATTAGTACTATATCACAACCTGAGTCACACTAATGGAAGGTGTCTTCTGACCAGACAGAAAAAAGCGACCATTGGAACAGATGAGAGAAAATGAGATTAGGTGATGGTGGTGAAGTGAGTGTTTCTACTCAGAGAGAGAAGATGTGAGGAAGATGAAGATGAAATGAGAGTCTGACGGAGGTGAGGGCAGCTGGAAGAGGAGAGAGGTGTGTAGTCTGCTCTCTCAGCCAGACGCTTCGAGTCTACTCTGTAGTTGTGTGGGTGACAGGTCTCAGTGTCTCCCACTGGGAGAAGCAGCTCAGGGTGCAGGAAGAAGAAACAGTGTTGTAGCTATGGTAACGGTTCCACACTGATGATATGTTTGACCCTGTCATTGCTCCTCCTCCAGTGACTCTATCATCCTAAAGCTGTAACTGTTTTTGTTACTTCACATGTAAAAATGTTTGTAGTTCTCGTCCAGCAGGAAGTCATTTTTAAGTAACCAATACGAACCACTGATCCTCCTCCACTGCTGACTGACATGGAAAATGAAACTCGTGAGACTGGGCTGTGTTGTAGGCTGGACTTTGACTCAGCGAACCATGTAATAAGAAAATGGAAAAACTTGTATGAAATATGTTGTAATTACTTTTTTCTGTCAGTTTATCCAGTTTTTCTGTGTGTGTGGTTCTAGAGCTGTAAACATGATCTGAAATAGCTCTTTGTACAAATAACAGCTACATGTATCGATGAGGACAGAACACATGTAGGACTGAGGACTTTGTGACGGCTTTGAGAGTCACTGGGAAGCTGCAGTAGAACAATGAGTTTGAACTGCTCTGCTCAGCTGTTTTCCATCGTGACACTTGGATCCTGGATATTTTGTTTAAAAAGGGATGGACAGATGAAATGTTTGAGAATATACAGAGATTTCCGTGTTGTGTGATGCTGAATTATGTTTTATTTCTGAATTATGAATTGTTTGGCACATCAGATCTACTAACACATAATGTCCAGTCCTTATATTGTTTGCATTACAACAAAACAAACCGTTATCAGTCGTCTTGTTTTGCTGCATGAAGTAATCATCAGCCATTTTATTATTATTATTATCAGTAGGATCTTGTAGACTGTATTAGAAGGAGAGAAATGTTCCTGTGAAACCTTCATTCCAGAAGAGAGTAATCTATCTATATGTCATACTGCTGTGAAGGGTATGGGGTTATTGCTCAGGTGCTCTTGGGTGCTCTTATACACTTTTAGACCATTAGACTGTGAGACCATGTGCTTAGAGATGAAAATGAAATGTTATATTAAAGGTGCAGAGTG
>NW_019524909.1:0-834 GCF_002814215.2 Seriola lalandi dorsalis
CCCTGCCTCGGCGGGGTAATTTGGAGCGGGGAGAAGAGAGGCTGCGCTGCTCATTACCGCTGCCTTTGCCTGTTGGCCCCTGTGGACACAGTGGCCATAGCTCAGCAGTCCTGCCCCTGCCAAAAACACAGGGAGAGAATAAAGAGCGTCACTCAGCGAGGCCTGATGAAGGCCCCCCCCCCCGAGGCTGACAGCACAGCCTTGGAAAATATGTCACTGCACTTTCCATCTCTCTTTGTCCACATTGTCTTTGCGTATTTGTGGGAAGTTTTTTTTTTTTGCTCTCTGAAAGCCTTTGAAAGATCAACAGATGAGCCATAAAAACAAGCACTGTGGTTACACCTGTCACTTTCTGTGGGGAGACGGTTCCACCGGGTAAAAAAAAAAACAAACCAAACTGACACTTTGGCTTTGAGAATATAAACTGTGCTGTCAAAGTATATCAACAATATTGCAGAGAATAAACATGAAAGTAGAAGCCAAAAGTACTTTCTTGCTGATCAAGATGAAAAACTGACCAACACCTCCTGCCAAAAAATCATTCAGTCTAAATCATTGTCTCTGAAAATCCATGAGCCTTGTTCTATCTGCCACTCCTATCAGCAGAATACAGAAGTGTATCGCAGCGACGCCAGGAAAAAAAAAAGGATCAGTATCACGTTATTACGACGGAATATTGAAGCCATATTGAGGGAAAAAATCCTCATGAGAATGAAGTCAAAATTTTGAGAACATAGTTGTAATTTTAGGTTACGTGTTGTTTTTCGAGGGGGAATATCAGAAGCTCTAAAATGAGGAATGAGAAACTTCATCTTTTGGCTCATCATCATCATC
>NW_019524909.1:1694-2535 GCF_002814215.2 Seriola lalandi dorsalis
GTGATAAGATATTATGTCATAAGTAAATGAAGTAATAAAAATACATTGTTACAACGTGAATAAGTTATAATAGTAAAACTTTCAGGTTATAACCTGATACTGATTACTCTTTGTTCTGGCATGGCAACAATATGCTTTCACAGCACAGGAACTAGTTCTTGTCACAACAAGGATTCGTAGATCTTTTCCTTTGGTTTGGTTTAGGCCAAGCTTCAACCTCCGAAGCTGAAAGCTGAAGCCGACAATGAAGAACCAAAACTGCTCTCTGGCTCCAACAGTCAGTCAATCCCCATTGACTCCCATGTTAAAATGTCCAACTTTACAGCAGAAATAAACATGTTTACAGCCTGGTACAACAAACTGTTTAGCTCCAAAACTGATCTTCAGAAACCTGTAGGTGATGTCACAGAGGCTTTATCTTTATCTGCATCTTTATTTACAGTCTGTGTTCTAGGCAAAATAAAAGGATCATTCTGGTGACAGTCCCATGTTTTGTTCAATACAATTCAGTTTAATTCAAAACACTTATTTGGTGTCTGTGGTTAAGGATATGTGTGTGTTTGTGTGCGTGTGTGTGTGTATAAGAGAGAGAGGGAAAGACAGTAGGGTGAGCAGGGGCTGAAGCGAGAAGATAAGCTTTTACTTGTTTGAAACGGTAAAACAAAAAAAAAAGTAAATCAATATGTGGCGGGGAACTCTTGCGATTGCGATTTACTCTGTGATTCCTCTGTATGAATCAGGTTCTAATAAAATACTGACTGGTTCCCACTGGAGCTGAAATGTCAGTACAGAGGAAGAAAACAAGAGTGTGGGGAAGAGGGGAGGAACAGCTGGGTGTTTT
>NW_019524909.1:3866-4927 GCF_002814215.2 Seriola lalandi dorsalis
CGAAGTCGAGGGAACAATTGTTTGCCTTTTCTCTTGATTGAAACAAGCAGATTGGTGTTATTGATTGGTCTTAAGAAGAGATTGTGGTTTGGGTTAAAATAACTACTTCCTAAAAGGTTAGAACTTTTGTTGCCATGGTTACAGTAATGAACAAGGTAAGGTTGTGGAACAATCAGAGATAAAAGAAACCACACATTATCCAAACAGATTTCTATGGGTCTTAATAATCTGCTTGAACGGGCGACGTATGGGTTCGTTACAGGACGATGGTGTCCTCAACGGTCAACACTCAGCAAACAACCTGTAGTTGTTAATGCTGGACCCCCACTGTTATTACTTATACCAACTTTTACTTTGGTGGTATTTGCATAAGAGCCATCCATACAACAATAACCACACTCTTTCCTGTGTGTTTGTATTTCTGCCTTCATCTGTTTTTTTCCTCTCCATCTCCTGCCTGCCGCATTCCCATCAGTCTACCTTTAACTTCCTCAGCCTCCTAAGTATCTGTACAACTGTGCAAACAGTAGCACTGAAGCTCACTAATAAAAATGAGGGGGCAAACTCCCTGCAGCACCCCGAGGAGTGAAAAGCTAATACAGAGAGCTGGTGAGTGCTTGGGAAAACAATGCCTGGAAGTGGCTGGCAGCTCTGTAGCCGCTGCCAAATGTTCACAGGGACAGGCCAGGACAGTTAAAGTAAGATTACAGCCCCAGCCGCCCAGGGGCTCCACCCTGTTATTTTGTCAAGTACAACACTTACAATATTGGTCTTTTTATTTGTCTCACAGGATGCAAGAGTCATGGAAGTGCTGTATTGTCTGTTACGCTGTTTGCATCATCGTCAGAATGTGGACGGTGGTAAAAGTGGGGCTCACGGTGATTAACTGCAGTATTGATTTTACAGGCTCTTCAGCCATATAATGAGATCCATCTTTGTAAAACCAGCATGTCCTCCTCGAGTTTTCTGGAAAGCAACACCTCAACAACCTTTGTTTTTTTATAGTTTTAAAGTTTAAAGCTCTCGTTAAATGTCTGTAGGACTGCAAGGTTAATTGATCT
>NW_019524909.1:5048-15679 GCF_002814215.2 Seriola lalandi dorsalis
GCTGCCTCCACCATACCTCATTGTTGGATGGTGTTGTTCAGGTGATGAGCGTGTCTGGTTTCCTCCAGACATGACACTGAGAAGAAAAACAGTTTAGTCCTGGTTTCATCAGACCAGAGAATTTGGTTTCTTTCAGTCTCAGAGTCCTTTAGGTGCTTTCATACAAACTGTCCCTGAGGAGAGGCTTCATCTGGTCACAGTGGACCAATAATTAAAGTGGTCCCGCATGATAACTCTGAACGGAGCAACAAGAAAAGCATCCAGTGATCAGCAGCTCTCTGAGAGAGGTCAGAGGTCAGAGGAGAAGGGACAGACTGGTTGGAGCTGATAGAAAAGGCCACGTTCACTCAGAGCAGCAGAGAAGCTTCAGAGTGAACAACACGTCCAACCAACAACAGCAGAAGACCACGTCCGGTTCCACTTCCTGTCACCAAGACCAGAAACCTGAGGCTGCAGTGAACACAGACTCACCAGCACTGGCCAGGTGAAGTCCTGGTCTGATGGATGTGATTTGTGCTGAGGCAGCAGATGGTAGAGTCAGAGTCTGGATCCATGGACCAACCTGCCTGGTGTCAACAGTCCAGGCTGGTGGTGGTGGTGGTGTGATGGTGTGGGGGATGTTTTCTTCTTAATACCAATCAATCCTGTTCTGAATGTCTCAGTCTCTCTGAGTATTGTTGCTGACCATGTTCATACTTCATGGCCACAGTTCACCATCTTCTAATGGCTCCTTCCAGCAGGATCATGCTCCATGTCATGAACTGGTTTCATCAACATGACAGTGAGTTTAGTGAATTTCAGTGACCCCCCCCCCCCAGCATGAATGTGCTGCTGACAAATCAGCAGAAATTATATGATGCAGTCATGTCAACATGGAGCAAAGTCTCAGAGGAAAATTTCAACATCTGGTGGAAGGGAGGAACTACCCAGTGTTGAGTGCATATTGGTTGGTAGCTAGCCAACTTCTGCCAGATAAGCAATAGGTAACTAAGTGTCTAACGCAACCCAGCCTCTCCTGCTGAAAGAGGAGCTCCAGAAGCTCATAGGCAGACACCTCGACAACCTCCCGGATCACTGACTACCTGACAGATGGAGCTTCTCACCTTTCCTCTTTGCCCTGTACCCTTCTGACTCAGTACAACTCTGCTCATCTACTTTTAACCCAAACCACAGTGTTTCAGTCTGCAGGTGCAGCAGCTTCAGAGCCAGAGACGCCACAACAAACTGAACACACCGATCAGGGAGGCTGGCTCTGTGCTTCTCTGGAGAACTCGGAGTTGGTTGTGGAAAGGAGGAGGGGGAGGGATAATTTTAATGATAACTTTTAATTATATAGCACTTCAATGAACAAATTTACATCTTTTATCTGGTTTGATTTTCCTTCACAGGAAACTCAAACCAGATAAAAGAGAAAGGCCATAATAAAAAGAGTAGAACAGCATAACACATCACATATCAACATTATGCAGAAGTGGATCTAACAATAAGTGAAGAAAAGCAATAAAATATGCAGCAACAGTAATTAGGGATAAAACAATATAAATTAAACACATATCAGACATTACACCAAAGGCTAAGAGAAAGAATTAGCAAATGCCTGGTCACCCTCAGTCCCGAACCTTGACCTTGGGGGGGGCTCCTTCTTCAGATCTCAATTCTCGGTTGTTAGCAGTACAAATGTGTCTGTCACCAGCAACAAAGTCAAAATGAAACATTTGGGCAAATGCACTTTGTTCCGCAAATGTCTTGACTGATCAACTGTGGTGATTCCAACGTTCTCAACTTTCTCTCTGCTGCATCGGAAACAAATCTGTTACTATGTCACGGTGACAGCAGCCCTCTGACAGGCTGCTGTGTGCTGCACGTTAACACACTCTCCCCTCTGACTGCTATAAATAAGTCACTACAGTGAAATGGCCAATTGCTGAAATAGACATTATCTATAGACAGAGGTAAAGACAGGAGAAGGCTTACGGGTCACTGATTGTATTGTGTACTTCTTACGGTGCAGACACTTTACTAATTGCTCTTTCCTCTGCTGCATATTTCTTCCTTCTTCTTGTCCGTCCGTCCCGTTCTCGTGGAGATGATAACGCCTTGACAGAACGTCTTTCACATTTGGTAAAAAATGTTCAACTGGATTCAAGGACCACCTTGGTGGTCAAAGGTCAAAGGTCAAGGTGTGACCTCACAAAACACTTTTTAGCCATTACTCAAGACTTCACAGCAATTCTGACACGACTTCACACAAATGGTTCATATTTTCTATGACTCTGGATAAACAGGGAACCTGAAACTAGTCTGAGGGGAGGAGGCAGACAACCACCAGGAGGTGATTCTAATTGAGGATATAGAAGGCTATTGCAATACCCCCCCCACCCCCCCTTCTCCATTGATGATGATCCTACAGAAAATTGCAGTGCTGGAAAGCAGAAGTCACTGGTTAGAAGTGAACATGGAGGTAACTGAGTGGGAACGACACCACTTTACCATGGACTCAAACGAGTGGACAGGAGTATGCTAACACAGCTAATTAGCAGCAACAAGACTGCCAAGAAACAGGAGGGCTGTGTGCCGAATAATAAATCTACAAGTGGCAGTCCCTGGAACTCTCTTGGAGCAAAGCCTAAGAGTAAATCATCTCCCTGGGAAAAGGGAGGACAACTAACAAGCGCCCAGTGCCCCGAGATGTGTGATGAGGCTGGCTGGCCAGCATCCTCATCCTCTTCAGCTCCTGAACAGAACATCTGCAAAAGAGGGAAGTAGCAACGATCCTCCCAAACAACTGAGAGTGCAGCTACAGAGCAGATTTGCTCCACTGATGCAGGACCCTGGATCTCCGTCTGATGACCTGGATAACCTTTCACCTTCACAGGGGACAGGGTGAGGGGCTTCAAACTCTGATTGTGGGTGACTCCGCTGTAAAAGATGTGAGAAGCATGTGCAGCAAAAACACCAAAGGTTATCGCCTCTGACAGGATGGACAGAGTCGTGCATGTTGAATGAAAAAACATCACAGAACAAATGATGTTGTGAAGCAGCAATCTGCAACACTGAAAGGAGACTTTATTGATCTGTCGAACACAGTCAGCTGTCTGAACGCTGAGGTGTCGATCAGCGGCCCGGAGCTCAGAGATTCACGTCTCTTTAAGGCAGATGGACTTTGTCTTAACAAGTCAGGAGTAAAACTTCTCATCTATGACCTATTTTTCCTCCTGTGTCACTCATCTGCCTCAAAACAGTCAGAACAGGAGTGACCTTAGTGACCAAAGTAAGGAAAAGAAACTAAAGGTACCTCTGCCTCTGTCTTAACTGCAACAGGAACTGAGTTTATAGTGATAAATGAAGAAAATGAACACGTCCCGGTAAGAGTGTCATGATCAGAAGATGCCATTAATAATGAAGAACTACAGGAGCATGCCTTCCCAGTGTTTGTGTCCTTTCCCTGTCCTGTCTCCCCTATAGCTCTGCCCAGACCCACCCTGATTACTTCATGAGATGCACCTGGCCCGGGTAGAAAGGCTTTAAAAACCTGTGGCCCCAGCAGCAGAAGGGGGAGGCTTTTGGCATGGGGACTGCTGGTTTTGCTGCGTATCAGTCTGAGACTCTCTTGTGTCTTTTGTTGTCTTAATCTAGTGTCCTGATCCCTCTGCACATTTATGTTAAGTAAACCCTTTATTATTTTTAGAGGAATCTTATGAGTTTATTGGGTCACCAGTGGAGTTTTGTGCCCCACTTAGGGACACTTAAAGCTTGGGCGTAACAGGAACTGATTTCACCAGAAGTCAGTTTATGATTTGTCCAACTGTCTAGGGTTGGATCCCTGTACGTTCTGCAGCTTAATGATCGCGCTACGGTTTCATTTTCGAGATGTTTCGTGTCCACGGATTGCTCACAATAAACGTTTTCCATGGAAACGGTAGAATTTTACAGCTGTAAAATCTTTAACTGCTGCAAATGCCTCAGCTTTTTTCCTTAACTAAGGAAACCTTTGAAGAGATTCTGTGCAACACCCTTAAGTAATTCCCTCAGCTAAGGAGAAAAATAAAGCTTATGTGTCAAAGTTCAGTAGAAAACTTGAGGTTTTTTTGTGTAACCTGCCCCTGGTCTGTGGAGGATTTCCCATTTATCCTCCAGCACTGTTTTCTTTGCAAAGTCCACCTTATTCTCTTGCAGTGAAACTTAGGAAAGGTTTTAGCTTACAAAAGATCCAACGGGTGGATCCCTCGCTGGCTGGGAACTGAAGGTCACATTTCACAGCTGCATTTGAAGGAGCCTTTGAAATGGAACAGACTTGTTGTGCCAGCGTGATATAATCGGTCCCTGAATTGAGACACAGTTAACGCCAATTGTAACTCACATGCTCTGTTTGCTAGCATAAACAGGCTAACAAACCCTCCTGTGCCCGTAGCCACAGCTTCACAAAATAAATTTGCCCACGTCTTCACTGCCCCTGTGTCCACTTAAAATATATTCAAGTAGCATCACACAATTTGATACAATCAACCAGAAAAACATGGAGGACATTATATAACATCTTAAATCCTCCTGCTGCTGCCCTTATTCTCTGCCAACAGGCTTTTCCAAAAATGTTTCTTACTGCACGGCCTCAGATCGTCTGCAAAGAGTCAGCTCGTCTCCTCTCAGGTGTGTTCCGACAGCTCCTGAGAACTGCCAACAATGGAAAAAAAAAAAAAAAGAACAATTTCGACACATCACTGATGAACAAGTACAGGCTCATCTCCTGCACTGAAAAGGGGGAAATGGTTAAAAAAGCTTCTCACAGTGAGTCTGTGGGCTTTCCACTGAAGTGAAGAAGGAAGCCATGAGAAACAAAAAAAAAAAAGGAAAAATTGTAATACCTGAATCCTGAGGTGACACTCTGCCTACAGGGAACCTGAGGGGAGGGGGGGCGATGGAGATGAAAACAGGGCCCCTGTTGGGTGTCTTATAGCAGGGAGCACCACTTCATGTAGTTGAGGCTGTAGGTCATCACCTACTGTTTTGTCATGTCGCTGAAGAGTCTGAGATTTGAGGCCCTCTCTCTCTTGGTGTCAGCCGGTGGGTAGACCGTCCTGATCGCATGCAAAGCAGACACTGAGACACTGTATGTAAAAGCCATGGAGCCTGTGTGAAGTGACTGAACTGTCTGATATCTAATATGAAAGGCTGTGAGACCTTAATATGATGTATGCAAACATGCTGTCAGGCACTGTCAAAACTTCAACACAAGGACTTTTTGACGTAGAACCAGAGAACATTGGAGAGGACACGCCACAAGTCGGATCAGAGGAGCAGCTTTTAACTGAGATCTGATGTCAGAAGAAAAACCTGACGTCACCTCACAATCTTCTGTATAATGCATTCCTAAAAGTACAGCTTTTTATTAGCACAGCTATAATGAAGACTGACTGTGTCACTCTCTCTTTCTTTCCTTCTTGGTAGTAGATAAGAAGAGAAGCAGCAGCCTGGAGACGGCTTCATTCAAATGATGAGTCTAATCACATACATTAGGCTTTCACCCTCCCTTTCCATTCATTTCTCCCTCTGACTGGCTCCAGGGATGAACTGGAGCTGTAATTCAGCCCAGGAATCTGAGATGGAGAGGCCCTTTAAAAAATGTTGGCAGTAATTTTAACACTAATAAAGTTTTTGCGGTATAAAGAGAATCAGATTATGCTGAAAACCTTCAAGCCTCTTAAGGATGTCTTGCTGACACCTTCCCCTCTCAGTTTGTATATGTATGTCACCACTGCACGGAATCAATATATATATATATATATATATATATATATATACACTGCTCAAAAACAAATTAAGAGAACACTTAAATCACACATCGGACCTTGATGAACTAATTATTAAAGTAGAAAATCTTTACTGATGTACATTGTTGTTACATCATTTTGTTCTCAACACATTATATAGTCAATGGAAACCAAAACCACCAACCAATTGAGGGCTGGATTCACAATCACACCCAAAGTCAAAGTAAGAATTTGAAATCACAGATCCAACCTGCGTGAATTTCATCCCGGCAACTCATAATGTGACTCATTAGTGTGTGTGGCCCGATTGTGCCTGTATACACTCGCAACAACGTCTGGGCGTGTTCCTGATGAGTCGGCGGATGGTGTCTGGGGCGACCTCCTTCCAATCCTGGATCAGGGCATCACTGAGCTCCTGGACAGTCTGTGGCTGTACTTGGCGGCGTCGGATTCACCGATACATTACGCCTCACAGGTGTTCAATTGGATTTAGGTCGGGGGAATGTGAGGGCCAGTCAAAGGCATCAGTGCCTTCATCATTCACTTACTGCTTAACTGACTTTGTTATTCTGTGATGATTAAGTGTTCCCTTAATTCTTGTGTATGTATATATTATATATATATATATACACACATACATACACTGTTGCCCATAAAGTTGGAATAATTTTGTTTTCAGACACAATCCTCTGTTTATTCCTATTTGAATGCATCAATAATCACTTTGGAAGAGACTGACTACTAAGGTTTTGAGAAAATATACATTTTATCTGTCAAGAATAAATCACATTGTCACAATCATTTCATGGAAAGAGATAAAAAATATTTGATTCCAACTTCATGAGCAACAGTGTATATATATATATATATATATATATATATGTATATGTACACACACATATATATATCATGTTTGTTGTAGTCCTATATCATAATAAATGGATTACTAATGGTGCACCTGTCGTGTCCCTGCTGCTGGATCCTGCCTCAACAGCTTCATGAGTTGCCACAAAGACCTGTCCACCACAGAAAAGGTGCATCAGTTTGGCGCACTTAGCTGCGTCTTGTGATGACATTTTTCTTTTTTAATTCTTATTTTTTCTGCACCACCCATTTCTTTTTGCCATTGTTTTCCACCAAAAATGCCCTCAGCCGTCTCTCTTGCTACACAACATGATGTTGTAAACTTCCCAAGATCCAGTCCGCCCCTGACTGCCTCCTTTAGCTCATGCATTTCATGCATTTCTCTCTCCTCTATGGGTGTTTTCCATTCAGCTGGTCATCCTACCGTTATCCTTGCTCCTCCATCATTCAGCCTGGGATCTTACTGGATGGCTACTCTCTTAATATCAGAATCTCTTCAGTGTTTGGTCAGCTGACCTGATGGGACAGTTAAATGTGGTCAGACCGCTGTGGAAACAACAGTGGGAAGTGTTGAAATACTGAATGTGGCCGTGCAGAGACTCGCCTAAGATCCTTTGTAATGATACAAACAGTAAATGATGGACAGAGACAGAGTTCCCCCAAGATTACAATGTTTATTTACTCATTAACACAATTAAAATTAAACAACTGAACAAAATAATACCAACCGGGAATTTATTAAAGATATTTGGATAAAACCTACAATATAAAAACACTCTACAATGAAAGAAGGGGGGAGGGCTGAAGGATGGTGGGCCATGGCGGCAAACAGTGGGGAGACAAACGTTATCCTGGGGCTGAGTACTCGCCACGCTCAAGTGCCCGGAACACATGCACATGTTAAGGAAGTGCAGAAAACCAAACACACTGGGGTGGGTTGGGGGGGGGGGGGGGGGGGGGGGTGAGGCATGGGTGAGGAACTCTGCCACCAAAACTCTCCATCATCGGCACGGCTACGCTCACCACCAGTCCTACTGCACTTGTACAAGACAGAAAACATGTTAGACTGTGAGAATCTGTGCCACGCCTTCAGCCTTGAGTCAAATTGACAGGCTTTGTGTTCATGTAACTAATCATGTGATCATCTAAATCTGAGGGGATACTCACTGGGGCAGACCATGACAGATTTTGGTGGACAACACTGTGATTTTGGCCCAAAGACAACTAATGTTCATGTCTCGTCACTCTCAGAAGTCCGGTCTTCCAGCTGTCCTTGATACCGATTGGCCAATCTCAATTATGAAACTTCAAACTGACATACTATCATTGCACATCTCAATTGCAATTTCAATTTAATTTCTCACCTTGCTGCTTCGCCTCCTGATTCCGACTTCCTGCGACCATCACGGAGCGGACAACTGGTTTCTGAGGAAATACACTAAGCCGAATAATAGACAGTGTAAAATAGATGCAGTAGATGTATTTTGTCCTTGTCGGTGCAGCTTGGTTTCATCTTGTTTTTCACCATCTTATTTTGGCTGCTGTGCTCATGGCACACTCGCTGCAATAATGCTGTAACATGAACCCTTTCATAGAATCCCCTAAATCCTAAAAATATAACATGATTATAGAAACTGCCTATAATCTGAATACTTGTTATCAGTCCTACTGTGGCTCCACTGTGCAAAGAGAGAAACTCGCTAAATTCTAACCCCCGAAAACTCAGTCAAATTCTAATTTGTGGAAATTTGCGTTATACAAGTTAACATTAATATGTAGCATTCGGCTGATTTGTATTCACTAAATCATCTGGTTTTGTCATAGTGGGAGTGAGTATCTGCACTGTGTAAACTGCGCAGGAGTAATGAGTAACTGAATCATGAAGAAAAGGCTGAACAGCAACAAAGAGACTGAGGAAGAGTAATGATGTATAAGAGTGCAGGAACAGGGAGTAAAGATGCATCTTCTCCCACAGGTACTGCAGGAAGCAGGTAGCCAGCTGGTCAGAGTGCATCAGGAGACAGCTGAAGCTCCGCCCCCAGCAGCTCTTCCCTCCCCCTTCTTCTCCTTCCTCATCGAGCAGCACACGGCAGAGTGGATGAGGCGAGACACAAACTTCCTGTAAACCTGCAGGACACTTGAGGCCCCTGGAGTCCAGCTGCCCCCCTCTTCCCGCTCTGCCAAAGATGGAGCTGGTACCCAGCAGCAGCAGCTGGCTGTTGGCTACCTACGTCAGGGACTCATTCACCAGGATCAAGGAGCTGAGGTCGAAGGTGACGTCGACCTATGGCTCCATCCTAAAGACACTGCTGTCCTCTGCAGGTGAACAAGACGCTGAGCGGAGCAGACGCTGCCATCACTCAGTGGATGACAAGTGTCAGACCCTGATCTCTGTCCTGTAGTGGCAGAGGGCCCTGGGCTACGGGACTGGCAGGAGTGGTACCAGCAGGCCAGGACGGACCCTCCACTTGTCCTCTATGTGGACAGGGACTGCAGCAGGAAGGGGGGAGGGACATGCGTAGCAGCTGCCCTGTTCCCTGCATTGCCAGACTTGTCAGTCAGACCGGACAGCTCGCAGTTCATGGGATGAGACTTCATGTGACGACTGTCTTGCTGAATCTCTGAGTGGGACAGGGGAACGTGTTTTCTTGAGGAGGACCAAGCAGTCAGACCAGTCCAGGAGGAGGAACGCCACGACAGATGACTCAGCACTGTCTCCACTGCACATGCGGGGTGCAGGAAACCGAGTCAATCGACAAGTTCATGCGTGCCATTGACACCATGATCATCCCACGCCTGGACCGGGACCACATGATGGAGATCTGGAGCACCCAGAGGAGACATGTGGCCTGTATCCAGGTAAGGTTGTTTTCGGTTCCAACAGTCAGAAGCTTTAGAACTGAACTCTAATCCTCCTCGTCACCACATCCAAGATCCACCTGGTGTCCACCTCTACACCAGGACAGGCCAGTTGACCAAGGGTGGGGTGGCTCTCCCTGTCTACCGGGGGGGGTCAACATTTCTGGAGACATTCCACTTGCACCTCAACAGGTTCATCCCAGGAGAACAATCAATAAATGCATTGAGTGTTCTTCTTCTTCTGGGGCTTTTTAAAACCCTGACATTCCTCTGTCATGTTACAGGCACCGCCATCAGCAGCTGCTACTTCCAGATGTACCTGTGGGAGGGGCTGACCAGGTGGAATGAGGACGGGGGCACAGGCAGCAGCAGGAGGGTGGAGGACCAGGAATTAGACAAGATGCTACAGCAGTCAGGAGCAGCAGACTTTCAACCAGCTGACTCAGCGTTTCCACAGGCTCACACTGGCTGAAAGCTGCACAGAGCCGCTGAAGTAACAGGAAATACAGACAACCAGGAGAATAAAGAGACACAGAATAAACACTTGGAATCCCCAATTATTCCAAGTTATTAAATAATAACTTCAATCCCAAACTTCAGTGAGATGACAGTAAAAAGCATCAGATTGTATTAGGAGAGGGACATGCTGCAAACTGAGGGACGCATCATTAAAACATCAGTTGATGTGACAGATGTTATTTACACGTACACCATTATTCATACACAAAGAAACTTTGTTTTTCTGCCATTTGCTTGTTTTTTTTCTATTTCTATTTTCTATCTATTTATTTGTTTTACTTCATGAATTGTATTCTTTTGTTCTCATCTCATTATTGAACTGAATTATCATTGATGCTTTTATAATAGGAAAGATGACAAGAAATGATCATTTGTTCTCTTCTTCTTCTTCTTCAGAGGAGCTGATGGGGCTCAGCTACTTGTACGCACAGACGGCCGGGTGCTACAAGATCTCCCAGGTAAGCCTGATGGCGGCGAGGACCTGGGCGCAGTGGAGGATGAAGATGTGCATTGGGACAACATGGGGGGGGGGGGGGGGGTGACTTTTTCAGGGAGAGCCTGAAAAAGTGCTGCATGGGAGAAGTCACAAATGCTGTTAATTCAGTTGGGTCGGAGGATTTT
>NW_019524909.1:15699-35091 GCF_002814215.2 Seriola lalandi dorsalis
GGGGGGGCTGTTGATGAGGGAGTTGATGAGTAGTACCTGCTGGATTCTTTGGATCCCTCGCAGCAGCTTCCACCACAGCCGCAGTCCCTGGCCACCTCCAAAGGGCCACATCAGTCAGGCAGAGGTGGAGGAGATCGTGGGGCTCAGGGAGAGCCTGAAAAAGTGCTGCATGGGAGAAGTCACAAATGCTGTTAATTCAGTTGGGTCGGAGGATTTTATAGACAGAATTTAAAAAAAAGTGGTTTGATGTTAAGCTTAGTGCAAAAAACACGTCACAGCATCATCTGTAACTGGAGGACAGACTACTACACAACTTTCTGACTTTCTAACCCCCTTTCTGTGCATCGTGCACTGCAAGATGAGCCATTGCACTATATTTCAAACATTTGTCACAGCTGTCTTTTATAGGTTTTGACACCAAATAGGCAACATGTCTGTTTCAAACTAGACAAAATTACTAATTGAGTGTTTTTTAATTAAAGGAAACCTGGAACATATGTGGATGTTATTAGTATCACTATTCTACCCTCTCTCAGTGGTCAGTCTCTTTACTTTACAGTTCACTCAGAGATTATAACCTTCACTATCTTCACCAGCTGCTGTGAACACACCATCACATATCTAATGTTAGTCCAACACTATCAGCTGTGTTCACTCTGCAGGCACAGGAGGTTCACAGGAGAAGGCTGCACTGCAGAGAGCAGATCATCTCACCAGTGAGGACGCAGACAGAGGAGAGTCAGCTGTCTGCTTCCAGGACCTCCATCTATGAGAGGGAGGGAGAACCCACAGCTGAGCCGTCCTGGGCCCTGCTTCCCCGCCACCTCTACCTCTGCTGCTGCAGGGTGCCCGAAAGTTGAAGGATGAAAAAATGTCTGTCAGGGATGATGAGGTGGAAGAACATTCTCCCAGTGGCCTGAAGTCTGAGTGTTCTGGAAAAACACAGGAACAGAATCAGCACACAGAGCAGAGAGAAGTAATGGAGACTCAGGTGAAGTGTGTTGCGTCTTTGTGAAACAAAGTTTCAGCAGAGTCCTGTCTGAGCTCCCACTTAAAAAGGTGTAGTGTGTAAAATCTGGCCAGAATTTTTGTTTAAAATGTTCAAAAAAAGAACTAACACCATCAATAGTATGTGAAGGAACCACAGTGATGATGTCATGACCAAGTGATATCTATTGAAATGAGCATGCTAACCAACTAGCCGCGTCCTGGACCGTGTTGTAAAACCACTTTGTGACACTAGATGCTGTGTGAGTCAGTGTAGCGTCTGGTCTGCCCTCAGTCTCACGGAGTGGAAGAGCTTCCGCTTGAGCTTGAAGTTATGCTAAAGCTCTGACAAAAAAAAAAAAAGAAAAAAAAAAGCTGCTGACAAGCATCACAGAGGCGCACAGATGGCTGAGGCGCCTAGAAAACGATCCTCATCTCCATCCCGAAGGACCGCTCTGACAAGAAACCACGTTCAACTGCATAGAAGCAAAACATGGGTGAATGCTGGTGTGTTTTTCCGCCGCAGGAGACAGTTCTGGGTGAGCAAAGAGATGAGACTTTTCTGTTAGACTGGTGAGTCACATCTGATGTTGGTCTGTAGCGAAAAGTATCATTAGTGCAAATGACAAACCGTACTGACAAACACTTCAAAGTGGCATAAATGTATGATTGATGATGTCGACAGATGTTTTAGCGATGTAGCAGAATTTAGCCTGTTCCTGCGGCTGCTGTCCAGATAGATGCATCAGTAACTTTTCTTTTACAAGTGAGACAAAGAGACTGTTTGATCCAGAACCTAATACTGTATTTATTTTAGCATAAATATTTATTATACACACACACACACACACACACACACACACACACACACACACACACACACACATTTGAATAAAAAGAACCTGTATGATCTAACCTAATTGTCCTCTCACATGTTTGTCTGTATCAGGACCAGAACTCCAGTCCAGTCCTCCCAGTGATGGACCAGCACCTGCCTTTTCTTCTGCGTCCGGCCTCATCAACCATCAACAACTACATTACAGTAACACCTTGTATTAATTAAAAATATTATCCCTGCACAGAACACATATTGTCTGTAATGTGATCTTTTGCATATCCTGCTCAGCAGGAGTTGTCAACACTTTGGTGCATAGTTTTATTTTTTAATGTGTATGTATGTATATTTCTCTTTTTGACTGTTGCAATATTTTACCTTTTTATTGTTATTTCCTGTTAATATGTTTATTGGATACTGCACCAAACAACAAGCCAAATATATTGTAAGTAAAAACCTACCTGGCAATAAACCTTATTACTGATTCTGCCTTTGTGATGATGTCATCATCCCTCCCTCATGCTGCTGTAGCCTGACACCCATGTGTCATGCAGTATCCCCTTGCCTTCATATTTATATAGGTGATTAAAAACATACTATTTGCATTACAAGTACTCATAAATTGTTTCTTTTCCATCACTAATTTTAACTATCGACAATAAATGCACATAAATAATAAATTATAAGGAACATGGGAAAACAACTACATGATTAACTGGACAGGGGTGAAGAGGTGAAATGCTGCCCCCTATGGAGGTGGAGCAAGTAGCACGATCTTACACATTACACCTTTAAGACTCCTGGCTGCACCTCCTCAAGTGTCCGCCCTGTATCATCGCCATTCAAGGGCCCCCAGAACAACCAACCAATTTATTTTTAATTTAATGCACAAGCCCTCTGCATATTCTGGTAGTATACACATATTTACCAGTGATAACTATCGCTTCACTTGCTTTGCATTTGGTTTAAACACCACAATTAAACTTTTCACCTTTGGAGGTAGAAAGTGTAACACCACTCCTGCCTCTCTCTCCTGTCGGTGAAGTTCTCACCTCCACATTTGTCACTCATGTTGGCGAGCTGTCATCCAGCCTGAGGGTGAAGTAAACAGCATCTGTAAACCTCCACAGGCTAAACGCCAGTCAGCAGTAAAACAGCAGAGCTGCTCTTCTTACTCTCCAACAGAAGCATCAAGCTCACTGCTGGACACAAGCTAGATATACAAAAAGGTAAAAAAACTGTTCATTTAATGTAAAAAAAATGGGCAACTTTATAGCATCTCTGCTTCTGATTTCCCCTGACATTTACTATAAACATCCACTATCCCCAAAATGTTCATTTTCAGCTTTTACTCTTTTACATCAAATAAACGGATGCATGACTAAATGATAGCTGAACATTAGTTTTACATATATTTCAAGGCTGTTTAATATTCTTATGTTGAAAGTGTACTGAATGTAGTCTTAGCTAAAACAGCTGTAGTGTGAGTCTACTATTAACTCTAACATTACCCAGCTGGCCACCATCATTGATATTTGTTTGAATGTAGGTTGTCCCCCATCCCCAAAACTTCTTCTTTTATTTATTTAAAAAGTTAGTTAATCTCAGGGCTGTTCATAAAATTTCCCTTTTTCTTTTATTTGAAAGTATACATGATTAATCTTCATAAATATTTGAATGTTTTAAATATGTGATATATTTTTACACTATAATTTGCTATTGTTATTTTCTATACAGAGACAAAGTTTTGATGTTCTTGTTCTCAAGGCCTTCTTCCAGGGCCTGGGGGTGTTCCTGTTATCACAAACAATGGGAAACACTCGTAATTATGTATCTCTGTATTCACTTTAATACCCCCAATAATACATTATAAAAGGCTGTGATGTCGGGTGACTGAAATTCAGTGTCAGTCTAATGTGAACCTCAATTTGACATAGCAGGTATTCTAGTTGTGAGGCACGGTGACCAAAGCCATAAGTCTGCTAACATAACAATGTCAATTAGCCATCGCTGGGTTACGACTGTGAACACACACACACACAGCCACCACACCTAAACTGACAAACACAGGATAAAGATTCACAATGCATGATCAAGTGACAAAGGATCAGAGGCAAATTCCTGATAATAAATGGTTTCTGGCACCAGACGTCAATGTAACGTCAGTAAGATGTTATTTAGTTGGAAATGAAAATGGGGTTAATGTCGCTGCAGCTCTGTCTCTCGACATAGAGTTTGCAGGTTACTGGAATGTTCAGTTTCTTTTCATTATTAATCAATTTGATTTATTAATGACAGAAAATGTCACTTTCTCCTCATGTAGCTGCAAAATGGTTAAAAAAATAATATATTTAATTTTTTTACGTCTATCATATTCAGATTTAGCCTAGACAGAGACACCTGTAGTGGAAGGTGTCAGTTTTACGTGATGTTGCCGGTATGATGTCAATATAACATCAACAGACGTCATCATAGCGTAACATCAACAGACATCTCGAGACCATGTGACGCAGCCGCAAGGTGAGAGAAGTGCATATCAGTTAGTGTGTCCTTCTAATGTATTATCCACCGTATTTCTTTACCTTTCACATCCTGACAGTTTGGAGAGGGAAACAATTGAGCTGCATGTAAAAGCAGTCAAGCAGCATCAAGTAGTTCATTTTCCCCCTATTTTTGTTCTGTGTACTTAGTTGATTTATTTACCATTTTATCCCGACTCATCTTCAGCCTCCAGTCTCATTTCTCTGGCATGTGATCAGGTTTTACTTCATATACTGTTGGAAATGCTCAGTATTCAAGTGATGTTTTTTTTTCTAGTTTTGTCAGTTATGTACAAAATGGTATGTTTGAAGTTAACGAACACATATAGCTACCATGAAGCAAACATGAAAGCTCACAAACTAGACAATATTACTGACAGCCACGTCTAAGTGCAGCCTGATGGCCTCCATTGTTGGGAGACGAAGGAGAGAGAGGGGGCAGGGTGAGGGTTGGCACCTGCTGAGGTTTAAATCCTCCCGTCAGCCAATCAGCCAGTGGTACTTGGAACACACCTGCACCACATCACACACTGATTGAACACACCAGGGAGGAGGAGAGGGAGAGCTGTCAAACTAATGACCCAGAGTCACAATAAAAAAAATCAAACATTTCCCCCTTAACAAAATGTCTAAATTAAGATCCAGATAGCACGCCGGCCACAACGTTTTCCAAACCTTTCATCCTTTTATGACAAATACCCATATCAAAAGTCTTGCGACAATAGAGCCCATCACATCTGTTGCTGCTTTTGCATCTGAGTGAAAAAACACAAGTGGGTTGTGCTCAGAGAAGAAGTCGGCACAGAACAAGCATAAAGCCTCCATCTCAGTAGCACTATAGTGCACTTGATGTTCTTTTTTTTTGAAGAAATGATCAATACCGCGGGCATCCTCCTGCAGGATCATCAGGCATCAGCTTCACGGTTAAACAGATGGGTGAAGTCTCGAGTATGTGCATTGCAGGAGGAAAGATGTGGCCTCATCAAACGCACTCCAACACTCCTCTCACCACTTCAAGGGTTCGTTTGGACTTAGTAAGCGCTTCAATGGGGGCAGAAACATCAGCAGAACGCACAGTAATATCCAACCATCTCCAGGAAAACGGTGGAGCTCACGGAGCATTTTGGGAGCTTGGAAATCTGATACTGCTTGCACCTTGGCAGAGACAAGGCTCACACACAAACCCTGTCTCACCTGTTTACCCTAATAGGTCACAACGGCCTTGTCAAACTCACATTTGCGGTGCACAAACACACGTTCGGACCAAGTTGATGAGTAGGCTGCGATATCATCTAAATACCTGAGTTGAGAACACTACACATGATTGTGGCTGGTGCAATTCTCACACCAATTGGCATTACTTGCCATTATCCTTCTAGGAAATGAGATTTACGGACGTCCCTGCACGGGAGTGGAAAAGAATGTGGTTTGGTGACGCTGTTCAAACTAGGATAGTCTGATCAGATTTGGGAACAAGTAGTGAAGTATAGCTGCTGGGACTACAACCTCGAACAGCAACACCATGATCGAGGTTTATGATTTAGGTATAGGCGTGCGCTGCTTTATGGGTTTTTGATCGCCCACATCAATATCATGATAGTTTTTAATGAGCCCACTAATGTCACCACCGGCTGAATCAGGTGGAAGCGTCAAGTGTATATACAGTTTCATTTTCCACGTCTACGATTTTTGCCCAGGTCGTGTCAGCGCTTAAAGCGATAGTTGGGGTTATTTGACATGGGGTTGTGTGATGTAATTATCTATAGTAAGTGAATTACCTGCAGTGGATCAGTGAGCTACATACAAGCCTCAAATAGATCTGTGGAGTAATACAGTGTCGGTCGTAGGCGCGCTTATGTGTAGTTCAACGGTTGAGAAATTGTAGTTCCAAAGGGAATAATACATGTATTATAATACATCCATACAAGTGCGTCACAGCCAGGTTCATCACTTTATTGTGTCACCTGGAAATACGTTGTGCTGTGAGTATTTGCAGCTCATGTGTTGTCAAATTGATGAAGATGTTTCCTGAATTTGTTTGTGTTCTGTCTGTTTGCATGTGTTTTCTGAAGTTGTGGTGCCTTGACCTCTCAGGGCCACCGTAGATTCTATCGCTTCCTTTCTTCCTCGGAAGTTACCAATGCTAACCAGCTAGCCCCAGTGAGCAGAGTTGATAGAGCAGCGTGAGTATCTGAGAGTAGATAGCTGGACGGCGCCGTGAACAAGGTCAACGATATATTTTGGGAAACGGCCGAGGCACGGACACGACCAAAGAAAAGACGTTCGGATGAATATACGGCGAGGAGGAAAGAAATGGAGAAGGAACGAACAAAGACTCACATTTATATTGGGGAATCGATTCAAAGGTGGCAAGAACTCGGCCGGCAGAAGGGCTCCCAGTCCGGTGCAAACATGGGGGGGAGGGGGGGCGAGCCTGCTCTGTTTCGTTTGGTATTTACTTCGAACGTAGTGCACCTTTAACAAAAGGTACTCTCCTAATTGAGATGTTGTGTTTCTCCTTTTTTAGTGACATTAACACGCCTCTCACAAAACGCATTCAAAGTGACCAGAGACAGCACAAGCTTCAGTGGGTAATGTCAGTAATTGCTCTACAGACTCCCTGTACAGACATAATGGTCGGCACATTGAGCTCCAACCCGCAGTCATTGCAGTGGTCTCTGAGTAGCAGTCACAGAAGATAACCTCCTGACTTAGCAGCAGGAGTGGGCTCCGAGTGAAGATGATATCTTTTAATTAAACTTTCACTTGGTCGAAAGAGTGAGGGGGAGAGAGGGAAGAAAACACCTAAGGTCTTCATTTTGCTCCCGTCCCTGGTATTTTATATCTTGAGGAATTTAATGGTTGGCCAGACCTGTAGAATTTACATTACGTTGGCAGATTTAGAGCTGCTGGAGTGTTTCATGGAGTCTCGTAACATTACCGAGCATTTGCTGAGAAGTCCCACAAGCGAACGAAAACTACTTTTACAAGACAGTGCACACTTTTTTTTTCCCCCCTTGTAGCACATTTGACAAGATGTTAGGCGAGACGAGTGAAAGGTTTCATATCTCAATCATCTCTGAAGTGTTATAGTCACTGTGTCTGGGGTGACCTGGGTAAGTGTATTGGATTTGTTTATGGGGTTTGCTACATACAGGAGAGCACTACCTATGTTTCTGCTATTTGTTTCTGCTGTTTTGATGATTCACAAGTTAATACCCACAGTGTGCACCGTCGAAACTTTTAAAGTGCTGTTAATCTCTACAAACCCCCGTCTGTCATTTGAAGCTCTTCAGTGTAATTCTGTCTGACAGCCGAGAAGACGTGCTGTAACAATAATGAAGTGTAAGTACAGCGGAGTGTTTCCCCTGGACGGCTCTGCTCTTCATCTTCCGCTTCCAGCAGCTCCATTAATCACAGGAAATTAGACAAGCACATTCTGGCCTTATTATTCATTTGATCACGGCGTACAACAGTGTTCACCTTCATAAGATAGGACTGGCTAAACATAATACCTGCATCCTGTCTAGTAAATATCCTCAAAGGCCATTTGATGCTTCTTCAAAATAAAGGAGAAGAGTGAATGTTGCATTTAGTGTTTTTTACAACTGGTAACTAACATTTCTCTTTATCAAGCTCACTTCTTTACAACTCTTCACACAGTTCTTGTTACTGACATGCAGCTCAGCAGAACAGTTCAACTCACATCCACAATGCACTAATGCAACTAAAACTCTTCCTACACAACTCTCTGGTACAGAAACAGCGACATTAGCCTCCCAACAGTAACACGCTGGCCTAAAACACACCAACAGCAGGTAACATTACATTATATATCACCAGTATTGTTTAATTATTATGCCAGTCAGGGCCGGAAGCATTATGTTTTTGGGTTGTCTGTCCCATTCTCGTTGTCGCAACATCTCAGCAACAGCTTGAAGGAACTTCAAATTTGGCACAAACATTTATTAGGACTCAAGGATGAACTGATTAGATTTTGGTGGTCAAAGGTCAAGGTCACAGTGACCTCACAAAATACATTTCTAGCCATAATGCACAAATTCATTCACTAATTATGACACAATTTTACTCAAATGTCTATAAGGGTAAAATTAAGTGATGACATTTTATATCAAAAAGGTAAAAGGTCAACTTTACTGTGACATCATCATGTTCTGCCTTTAACTCAGGATGGAGACATTGTGACCATATTTCCTGTAACATGGCTGGTTGGCGGGGGCATACAACCATGAGGGGGGGGGTCATTCTTACTTCAAAATAAAACTGTGCATTTTAAAGTGGCCTTTTATTGTGAAAAGCCTGAGGCACACCTGGGCAGTAATCAAGCTGTGTAATCAGCATCTTGATATGACACACCTGTCAGGTGGATGGATGACTTGGCAAAGGAGAAGTGCTCATTTACATGAATTTAAACACATTTGTCGTATTAGTCTTAGATCTTTCATTTCAACTTATGAAAAATTTAAGCAAAAACAACAGTGTTGCATATATATATATATATATATATATATATCACTGTGGATTCCAATACAACAAAAAGGTCACTTCTTTACAGTGTTGTGTGGATTGTCCTGCTTTGCTCTGCACAAAATGCAAAACAAGTAATTTGTGTGTGTGTAAGTGATGCAATACAAAACTGCTCATATTGACTGTACATACTTGTACCAGGCAGCTACAGATATAAAAATACAGCCGAGTGCCAGTCAACCCTGTCTTCTGTATTTGGCCACAACTTCTCACTCACGTTCACACATTATGGTCCGTCTTCCAATCCACTTCTTTTTTTTTTCCTTTCTTTTTTTGTAAAGTATGTTTTATTTAAAATTGCATGATGTGGGGCAGGAAAACTGTCTTTCATTAGGGAAAAAAGGCAAAAAACAAAAAGAATATAACAAATAGTGTCCAAGATAAATAAACACAAAAGAAAAATACACTCTTCATAAACCCTCCCTCCCTCTGCTCTGCTCAGAACATTGTATGTGACAGTAAAGCTTGTGATGGAAAATTAAAACAAGAGGTGAAAAGTAATAATGGACAGTCAATTACACAAGGCGTGTCCACTATAGGTTGTTTTTTAGGTAACAGATGAGCGGCAGCAGGATCCTGTTCAATTGCGATTCTCTGCTCCTCAGAACAAACCTTATTTTTTTCAAGGTGGAGGGTGTCAGTCATTTCTTTGAGCCACAGCTTAAATGTGGGAACCTCCTTCTTCTTCCTCTGGAGCTTTCCAACCCCATGAAAATAGTTCCTCTATGGCCTCGAGGAATGGAGTAAGATGGAAGGAACTGTGACACCATCCTGTGATGGGCTGTAATTTTGGTTTTGATCATTATTATTATTGTTTTTTTTTTTGGTGTGTCATAAGTATTTTTATTGTGAAAAGTAGGACCTTGATCATATATGGCATCCTGATTAATATGTGTCCTACACAGACAAACTTCAAACAGATACATATCACAGACAATATCCATGAAGTGGATCAACAACACCAAGCACAGAATAAACAACAGAAGAAGAACCGAGTAATTGTCCTCAAACAACTGTTCACTCAGTTCTGCTTCCCATTCTTCTTTAATGATGTTAGTTCTAATTCCAGCTATATACTGTGCAATGTTCTGTACAGACTAGAAATGATATTTTCAGACCCAGCCAGATGTTTCAGACAACCATCCAATTTGTCTGGCTCTGCACTCTCAAAGTCAGGAAGGTGTGATCAGAGCCAGTCCTGCCCTTATCTACCATTTACAAAGATGGGCTTTCCCTATTCTGATATTAGAGCACTATAACAAGATTCTTTACCACCCGACCTTCTCCTTAGTTGTCCTCCCACCAACCAGTCCACTTCATCCCCTCCCTCTAGCCCCTTAACATGATGAACCAAGGCGGCACTTAGATAAAACCTACTCATCCCCCTGCTGCCCAGGAATCCAATGACCATGCATGAACCTCCAGCATTCAGACCCAAAACTAATTAGAAAGTTTTGCTAATTCTCTCCATCGTCCATGATGAGATCCACAGAAATAATAGTACAACATATAATATGTTATATATATATAATAATATTATTTATATAATAGTAGGTTGTGAACGAAAATACCAGACAAATTGTGTCCGTATATATTTAACACGCAGCATTTTATTTTCAAATACAGGACGATCCTGTGTTATACGTGATGGGTGGCAACCCTCTGGTTGTTGTGGACCTTTATTTTTTGAAGTCCTGTTTCAGTTTTTTCACCTTCTCCTGGACCTGTTTCACGATGTGGAAAATGCGTTTGCTCGCTCACTGCAGACTTTAAAACATTGCGGGTGAAATAAAATGCAGCGAGTACTGGACCAGTCAGAAATGTTCAGCACTGCAGACCAACCCCCCCCAAAGTTCCTGAACCTTTGGAAAGTACTACCCCCCGACCAGGGACATTTTTGGGGGTCGATCAATTACCCCAGAACTACATTTAGACCCTGGTTCCTGCAGTGGAAACGTGGTTAACAATAGAAATCTATCCAGCTCTTCTCAAGTAAAGTTATCACCTCACCTGAACCCTTGATTACAACAAATAAATGATAGTGTACATACAACATACAACATACTGGCCTAGTGGCTGTACAGACAGGATTTTCACTATGTAATAGTTTTAGTAAAGAGAAAAGAGACATTCCCAGTTCGAGGAAGGGTGAAAACAAACCACTAAACCTGCCCCTAGTACTAATGGTAGCAACAGTCGTCGTAGTAACAGTCTAATTTCCACTAGACAGTAGCGACAGAGACTGAGAAATACAAAGCCAAGATTTATCATTTAGTAGTTTTTGTTTTATTAAATGTGGAAAAAACAGGAAGCCATCATGTTAATGTGTCATTGATACATGTCAAACTTTATCATAATCAACCTGACCCTGTCACCGGTGCTTTGCCTGGTGTTTTGTCCCGTGTGGCCAAGATGCAACATGAATATTCCATCTTCACCAAGTCCCAAGTAGCCGCAGGAACAAATGGCTAGACTGTTAACTGCTGTATTTATTTACAAAAGTGCTTTTCAATAGGAGGAGAGTGTGTTTCAGCTTCAGGGTGGACAAAGGTCAAAATAACAAACTGAACAAGTCCAACACCAACATAACCTGCCCAAATGAAACAAAACCAAAACACATCAACTAACCGACTAAGTGTCAAAAACAGGAGAAAAGGCAGTCCACCCCTTCCTTATACAACATGGTCCTGGCTATGACAAAAAGGTACATGGATGTGGACAATAGTGTGGCCAGTTCGGACAGGATGAAGATGTGGTTCTCTTCGCTTGCAACTTGGCCGCGCCATCTTGTTTCCTCATGCGCGGCGGACTTCCGACAGGAGCCAATCAGCTGCAACAGTCAGTGCTGCACACCAATTACCAGCTGGTCCTGGCACACGCCCATTTACATACACTCACTCATGCACACGTCACGCCACCTTTCAAGCCACATGGGAAAAACACATACAGCAGAAAACACAACATGACCCCACTCTTGTTTCATAGCATGTGTTTATCTGTGATTTTTACACACCGATACATTCATTCATTACGTTCTGAGGTGGAGTGCCTGATTGGTTGACAAGAGCAATGGGAAAGGGGGCAGGCTACAAGGTAGGGATATGAGGAACTATTTGGTAGACTATAGCCAAACGTATTTAAACGGCCCCGCCCACCCTGGTCTAGTAACCGCACAACGCTATGGGCCAGTTAATCAAGGCGCATACCGATCGATTTTCAGCTGCAGTTTCTTTGTCTCTGTTTTGATACTTGTCCCGCCAATTGTCCAGCTGCTCACCAGAGAAACTCTTGGCACTCCTGATGGTCAGGCGGCTTTTGGATATTCTACTCTTGACCAAAGTGGTCAATCGAGTGAATGATCATTGTTGTCATCCGCTGAGCCATGTCAGCAGTGCGGTTAAAAAATCAACTGCAATTAATCATTACATATTTTCCCTTAGAGTTACACACCTCTTTCACTCCCACATGATTATATTGCACTTGCTGTTTGTGTTACAGCTGCTGCACTTGCTGCCAGTCGACTTCAGAAATCACTATCTCCTCCTGGCTGAGGATAAACTTTGCTGTCAAGCATGACTACAATTAAGAGGTGATTATATCCCAGCAGATAGAGCCAAATTAACAAGATATTGAAAACAGTTGGAAGCGCTGAACTGCTGTACTCTCATTTTCAGGCTTTCTCAAACTGTACTCATTGGTATTCCTCACTTGCTCACTGTTTGTGTCTTGTGGGAGGCCTGAAATTAGATTGCCCCGTCTTCCAGAGTGGGCTTACTGCAAAGCTCCCGAAAGGCCATTCCACACACAGCGCACTGTAAGTTGCTGGAAATCAGGGGTGTGGTGGAAAATTCAGCTTTGGACTGACAGCTCTGAAAGAAGTCTTTTGTAATTTGAAAGAGTCGTGGGAGAGTCAGCAGCCGGTGAACTGCTCACCAACTGATGTTAACTTCTTCCTCTTTTTATTTAAAAGAGAAGACATCAGCTGTCAGACACACAATCTGGTGAAAATGTTATAACCAGAACAGAGAGTGGTGAATGGATGATTCCTCCCTGGCCAAGAATATTACCTCACCTGCCAGCTGGATTCATCTGTTCTTGTTAAAAAGTAATTCAGTGCTTGAGGAAGGTTGATAAGTGCATACAAATGTTTCATTTTCGAATTGGCAGGTGGAGTTTAATTCTGAATACGGTGCTTTTGAAAATCACATATTGTGTTTAAAGTCAAATGAAATGTTTCTGGGATTTGTTCGACCCTGGAGAATACGCTTATCGAGTGAAGTTTCATTCTGAGAAACCTATTTGAATGCAAGAGGGCAAGAAGCACCAAGCGAGAGTCAAAGCGAAGAAGGAAAAGAGGCAACGGGGACAGAGGAAGAGGAGACAGAGTATAACGCAAACGATGGAGAGAGGGAGGATTGTTTATCATTTACGTGAATTCCCATTAGTCTTTACCTTGGCTGACCTTGACTGCTCTGCCTGGAGTACATCATCTAAACAAGCGCTCACATCCTCTACAACTGAGATGCACTACACTACACAAGATGACACGGCTTCATAGTAGGTGGTCACTATATACACTAGACTGTATATATATATAATATCTTATAATATCACTATAATCTTGTATTATCAGGGTTTTTCCTCCATAGAGAATTTTAAGGCGGCCGCCTCCATCAAATTTCATGCCGCCTACGCCTTCCGACAAAATTCTAGGCCACCCGTCCCGTATGTGAAAATAAAACGATTCTAGTACTTGGTTTCTCTGTGCTTTTCGTTCATGTTACGTATGTCCTCAAAGAGCTGTGAACAATGTAAGTCAAGTAAAACCAAACCGGTTTCCAGCTTCTTTCACATGAAAGGTGGCAACCCTACAGATGAATATTTTCTCTTTTACATCCAAGCACACCCAGCTTCTTGAAAAGTTTCCTCTAAGTTAACGTTACATCCCAAAAGAAAATTGGTGTGAGGCTGTAACAGTCTGAGTTACACAAATCATGTAGGTATCTTCAAAAGTTACTGTATTTTTTTATTCAGAAGTTCCTGATTCCTTTGAGAGTGTAACCCTGCTGAACATGTGCAGACTGATGCCCCCCCCCCCTCAATCCACAACAACCTTGGCAGTCTGTTAGTATATGTTCAACCTGTCCCTACATGGACTGCATTTTATATAGCACTTTCCCAGTCAGTCGACCACTCAAAGTGCTTTTTCTTTTTTTTTAATTGGTGAGATAACATTATATATAGACAGATATGCAGATGACAACAAAACCAGTTATAGATTTTCATTATGTGTGTATGGTACGAGTCTGTGATATGAGTGCATGTGTTTGGAAGAGGAGAGTGAGGAAGAAAGTCTAGTGATAATAAATGATGTAATAATACGATAAGAGTGTAGTGATACTATGACAACCAGTGTGTACATTATGTATGTGTGATACAATGTAATATGTATTATTTATAAAATAATGTTCAATCATTCCAGGAAGGTGTTAAATACTAGAGGAGCACCCTCCCTCCTGAGCCACGAGGCGCCCTGGCAGAGCTTTATGAGTCTGACCTCGGCGTCATCCTCAAGTCAAGAAAACTGTCGAGTCCTGATTTCTCCACTGAAGACATAACCAATATTAGGTCTTTTTTATCCTCTGCAGAAAGGCATCCTTATTTCCCTCCCATTGTTTGTTTACTCCTGCAACTCATTTTTACTCTTTTTTGAGGCAAACTTGCATTTCCTTTTTTTCTTTTGGTCCAGAATGCAGCAGCTCGCCTCCACGGTAGACTGACCTGACCTCAACACCCATCATTACGTAACTTCACGTTGTGAAATCATAACTGTTATATAATATATTATAATAACATGTTTAGAATTGTATATTGTACGTCTCTATAATTGTTTTTGTTGTCATTTACATGTCTGTCCATTATATGTACCCTTCATGTCACACTTGTTTTTGTTCTGCAAAGTCACTAATACAGGAAAAGAAATGCAGCAACAAGGGTTTTAACTAATTCAAACAGAAACATGATGATATCACATCCTATCTTCCTATCTTTGGCCTCCTATCTTCACTGGCTACCTGTTCTTTTTAGAATTGTGTTCAAAATCTTACTAATTATGTTCAAGGTTAAACAAGGTTTTGCTCCGTGCTACTTTTCTGAACTTCTCAGCCCTTCTGAGCCAAATCACAGCCTGAGTTCCTCTGGCAGTGAGGTCTCCTGGCTGATGCTAGATGGAGGTTAGTAACTCGAGGTGACAGAGCCTTCGCTGTCAACGTCCCCTGACTTTGCCAGAAGAACTCACGCTCACCACAGTGTCAACCTTCAAAGCCCATCTCAAAACACAGTCGTACAGCCGCACATGATGTTAGTCGGCCTTCAGCTTCTGTCGTTTCTTGTGTTGCAATTTATTTGTATGGTTGGATTTTCTTACAAATCACTCCACTATATGTTGTTGTCATGTCTAAAAATGTCATTTATTATTATATATTTATTTATAATATATTATTTACAATTATATATTTTCTTTGGATCACTTTTTTGGCAACTATTTAGTCCCGCACCGTTTGTCATAGAAACTCCATTTTAACATCAAAACATCCTTCTCGATTGGGACGTGCAAGGAATTATTTTTCTCAGCAATATTGCCTTATAATTTCTGAAATATTAGATGTTTTGTCAAAATGTTTTCCTGTTAAAATGAATGGAGAACAATGTTAAAATCATTGAAAAATTTCTCCTCTTTGAACATCAACTACTTCAGTATACTTTCAGCTAGGGACTTCATTTAAATTTTAATGGGATTATGGTTTATATTTCATTTTTCAGACATGATTTCTTCCCAGAACGCAGATAAATTTGCCCCTGTTAGACAAAGTGACTACCAAAGCACAAACAGCTGATTAGAGACTCCTCTGATATTGGTGGTGATTATCAACTTTACTGACATTTCTGTCAAAGTCCAGCTACAGACTGTTGCAACACTAAATACAGACAATGATTTACACAAATTTCAACAGTTTTCACTTGAAATATATCTCAGTCCAGTTTTAGTCAGGAAATATTCTGCAGTTAATTTCAGAATGTCATTCTAACTGACTCCAGCCAGCCAGCTCTATTTCAAATGTTAGTTACTGGCATTTCAATCAGTGAAAATTTAGTGTTCAGCCAACCTTCCATCTTGACTCTTCTGTTGACCTGGATAGAACACAGGTTATGGATCATGACCAGCATCATGGAGCAGACAGTATGATGTCATCGGATCACACGATCATACACGGAGGGGCTCGCTCATAGTGAAAATGATCACCAGCTCTGCACTTCCCCTCAGTTTCAGTATTTTTCAGCTCATTTGCTTTTACAACCTGCAGATTTACTGTTTGGTTCACTCTCATCCGCTCAGCCTGCAGCAGCAGCTGTTTTCAGAGAAACAGCTCTGATAAAGTCACTGTCCACTTCCTGCTCAGCAGCAAACAACAGACAGTCACAATCAGAGAGCAGCTGGTACACAGAGTGGAGCATTTAGCAGCTAAAGAGATAGATATTTCTCTCGCAGAAGAGAGAGGGATTGTGCACTGGACTTCCATTCATCAGATGAAAACAAACATGATACATGACACATGACATGAAAACATGACATGAAAAAAAGCTAATGTTCTCTGCAACTGCTGGATGTGTGGTTTTAATTCAATAGGGACAGTGAAAGAGAAGAAATTTGAGGGAGAGAGAGGGGATGACATGCAGCAATGGGCCACAAGGTCAGTGACCAGGGCGCCCAGTAAGGAACCATTTGCTAACAAGCGCAACTTCAAAGGTGACGACATGATATACTTCTATACATAAATATATATGGGAGTAATGGCGTCCTGGGGAGTCGCACCCGCTCTGTGTGTGTTGTAATCTGAGTTTCTCTGTTCTCTGTTTCAGTATCAGGTCTGTTGCATGTGCATGTTTCCATCAGTGTCATTCGTCCCAGTGGATCAGTCCAGGACTGAATTTCATTCCCAGTCTGAAGAACCATTTCTCCTCCATGTGTCAGTAACTTAATGGTTCATTATGTTACATGTCTGTTTTCATTTGTGATGGCTACAGTAGACATGATAACACTAGATAACTTGCTGTTACCAATATTATGAATGTGTGGCAAATGTCGCTAGCTGGCTAACTGTCAGCAAAATGCTGTGGAGCATATCACGGCAATGCTAGCGTGGGCTAGTTGTTGTGTTTAGATTGTGTTTTCTTGGCTCTTGTGGACATGTTCAGTTGTGCTTCTTGTTGTCTTTAGTGGACACTTTCACTGGGCTGACAAGGGCAAGTAATATTAGGGCAGAGTAAATGAGCAGTAAGTCTGTAAACTGACGGCTGATTGGAAGGTTTGTTCACAGTCTGTTTTCTTGTCTGACTGCTCGTGTCTCCTGGGCTGTCAGACTTCGGCTTCCTTCTTTTTCAGATAAATGCAACTGACTTGGTGAGTACGACCTAATCATTACTGATAGGAATGATGCACAGACCTGCAAAAAGAATGCACTGACAGGGGTGAAATTTGATGCAATTCAGTGTAATTCTGTGGTTCATGCAGACTGGAATCTCTGCAACTGTCTCATCAATGTGTTGCTGGAAGTGATTTAAGATTGATGTTATAATAAACCAGAATATCTGTTAAATCAATCATTAACCAGTAAAAAATATTCAGTAATAAGAACAAAGTCATGGCAGAGAAACTGTGAGTGACTGTCGGGTGGTTCGTTCATCTGTGTACGACGCCGCAGCAGCAGCGGCAGCAGCAGAGCACCCGGCTGGCAGACTGTGCTTCCATCACTCGTGGCCAAGATTGATCTTTGTCAGCGCCAAAGAAATCCTCATTGTTTCCGAGTCCATTTATTTGAAAACCCTACACACACACCACAGAGAGACCACATGAGGGCAGGTTTAAAAGGCAACCTGTAAACCCACAAAGGACTGTGTGTGTGTGTGTGTGTGTGTGTGTGTGTGTGTGTGTGTGTGTGTGTGTGTGTTAAAGGTTTGTCTTTACTAAGGGAACTGGACAACCAGTATGAAATCTTCAATGGAAAGTGAGATAGTTACAGTTCTGCTGCTGGAAACTCAAAATGACACAAGAACTAAAGTTTACCAGGTAAATCATCTCATTGTTGGAATATGTTTTTAAAGCTTAAATAAGCTTTTAAATTTCTCACAAAATAATTATTTAATAGTCATAAAATAGTTATTTCCTATGTAAACCCCACAGCTCCATCCTACAACAGAACAAACCTCTGTTCTACTTTCCAGCTGATGAAACCAGCATTTATTTTGTTCACTCTCCGACTTACTAGATTTCACCTTCTATTTCTCTCTTGCCAATTGATACCATGTCTTCTTCTGTGGTCTTGTAACTGTTACAGACCAGAAGAAAAATATTAACTGTCCATGTGTTAGAAATAAAACATCCCTAATCCTTCCTAGAGTGCCACAGCTGAATAGACCTTCAACTCTTCAGCTGAGGAATAAAGAGAAATAACACACAAAAGGCTCCTGATGCTAAGATAGTTCACTTTATATAAAGAGGATCTGACAGATGGAGACCTGTGGAAGAATGTGAATAAGACGAAGAATGAACTTTCAATCTCAAGTTCTTAAACATGGATGAACACAAATAAAGCATCTATCTATCTACCTATCTATCTATCTATGTATCTATCTATGTATCTATCTAAAGGGAAATTCCTGTATTTATATAACTGTGACCATCCTGACTGTGGGTTATAAGGGTTATAACTTATATAACATCTGTTGGGTCTGAGCTCTGCCTCACAAGCGGGAAACCATAAATGTTGCGTCTGTAGACACGTGGCACCATATGTTGTATCTTCGGTTATCTATCAATTTAATGGCTATCATACATTAAATACTAATATTAATAATAACTTTAAAATGAATGAAAGACCTCAGGGGCACCAGCCTAAACTAAAAGGTAAAATAGCCATTACCGGTTCAGTCTCAAATTATTACTATTAATCTGGAACTCTGATTAATAATTAACTTAACAACTATAACCAAATTACCATATCAACAGTAAGTTAAAGTTGAAGGATTGGAATTCTATGGAGTAGAGGCTGGCAATATTCACACTTGTGCAACATTAAATACACCAGTAGTTATACTTAAAGACATTTATTTACAATGGAGCAGAGTAAAATACAATGTCTAGTCTAGTATATACAGGTGTGTGTGAGTGTGTGTGTGTGTGTGTGTGTGTGTGTGTGTGTGTGGAAAATGTAATGTTGAAACTATACTGAAAGGTGTCAGTTTTATGTGACGTTGCTGGTATGATGTCAGTATGTCATCGACAGGTCTGTTTTTGCTCCAAGATGCACATCACATGTGAAGAATAGGCAAGAGCTACAGAGACCGAAGCTTGTTTCTGTACCAGGCTGTAAACATGTTTATTTCTGCTGTAAAGTTGGACATTTTAACATGGGAGTCTATGGG